>NW_026652284.1:25482023-25550761 GCF_009828535.3 Hylobates moloch
GCAGGGGCTGCAATCCCAGCACCCTGGTAGGCCAAGGCAGGCGGCTGGGAGGCGGAGGCTGCCGCGAGGCCAGACCACACCACCGCACTCCAGCCCGGGCAACACCAAGCTCCGTCTGCAGTCCCAGTACCTCCGGAGGCCGAGGCGGGCAGAGCACTCGGCGTCCGACCAGCGTCGCCAAGATGGCGAACGCGTGCCTGAAGGCAAAGGAGAAAAAGCAGGCAGCGGTGGCGCGCGCCGGTAATCCCAGGCAGTCCGCGGCGCGGGCAGCAGCGAGCTGAGTAGATTGCAGCCCGGGCCACAGAGGGAAAGAAAAGAAAGAAAAGAAAAGAAAAGAAAAGAAGAAAGAAAGAAAGAAAGAAAGAAAGAAAGAAAGAAAGAAAGAAAGAAAGAAAGAAAGAAAGAAAGAAAGAAAGAAAGAAAGAAAGAAAGAAAGAAAGAAAGAGAGAGAAAGAGAGGAAGAGAGGAAGAGAGGAAGAGAGAGAGAGAGAAAGGAAGGAAGGAAGGAAGGAAGGAAGGAAGAAAGAAAGAGAAAGAAAGAAAGAAAGAAAGAAAGAAAGAAAGGAAGGAAGGAAGGAAGGAAGGAGGGAGGGAAGGCAATTTTGTATTTTCAGTAGAGACGGGGTTTCACCATGTTGGTCAGGCTGTTCTCGAACTCCTGACCTCAGGTGATCTGCCTGCCTCGGCCTCCCAAAGTGCTGGGATTACAGGCGTGAGCCACCGTGCCCGGCCAGTTTCAAACTTTTGACCTCAAATGATTCACCCACCTTGACCTCCCAAAGTGCTGGGATTACAGGTGTGAGCCACCATGCCTGGCCCCACGTAACAACTTTTCAGCAATGGCTTGACCTCCACAACCCTTTGATTTCTGGTTCTAGAAGTCGCTCTACCCTGGCCTGGGCGCTTCCCATCACCTTCCTACCCTCTAAGAAGATAGAAGAGTGCCTTCCCCCTATACCTCTCTTCCTCTATCCTAGCTGTTCTCTCTCCTAGAGGGTCCTCCTCAACCTTGGACTTCATTTGCCTGGCAAACTAATTCTTCAAGACACCACTACAAGACCACCTCCTGCAGGAAGCCTTCTGTGACTGTCACAGAATGAGGCTGAGCTGCTGCAGCACTTAGCTAGAAATCTAAATCCATCTGCTTTTCCACTTCAGAGCCCTCCCCATCTCTTGCCTGAATGACTGCAGTGGGCTCCTGGTGGGGCTCCTGCTCCCCATTCCAGTCTGTTCTGCACTCAGCAGTCAGAGTGACCCTTTGATAATGTGTCAGTTCAGATCATAACACTTCCCTCCCACCACTGGTGTCTGTCTCACTGATCTGGGATTACAGGCGCCCGCTACCACACCCGGCTAATTTTTTGTATTTTTAATAGAGACGGGGTTTCATCATATTGACCAGGCTGGTCTTGAACTCCTGACCTCAGGTGATCCACCCGCCTTGGCCTCCCAAGTGCAGGAATTACAGGCGTGAGCCACTGTGCCCAGGCAGATGTTTACTAAGTAACCTTTCTGTACCATGTTGTGACCATCTGTGTACATGTTTGTCTGTCGCACTGGTCTGTAAGCCCCCAAGAGCTCCCTTCTGTCTCACATGATCTTGCTTCTGCCCACCTCGCCTCTCCTCCCTCTCCCCTTTGCTGATTTAGCTGCAGACACACTAGCCTCCTCTCTCTGGTCCTCACACCCATTGGTGCTTTCTCTTCTTGGGGATTTTACACTTGTCATGTCCTCTCCTTAAGACTCCGGTTCTCTCTTCACATGACTTGTTCCATGACCTCCCTCCCTAAAAGAGGCCACCTGGTGATTCTACATCCCAACAGCTGCTCTTTTCTTCAGAGAAGGTAGCTAATGTATAATTAATTACTCATTTGTTTCCTAGGCTGTAAGCTTCATGAAGGCAGGAACCATGTTGATCTTCCCTCCTCAGTGAACTCCTTGCACACAGTAAGGGCTGAATAGATGTTGGGGTTTTTGTTTGTTTGTTTGTTTGTTGAGACGGAGTTTCGCTCTTGCTGCCCAGACTGGAGTGCAGTGGTGATCTCGGCTCACTGCAACCTCCGCCTCCCAGATTCAAGCGATTCTCCTACCTCAACCTCCCAAGTAGCTGGGATTACAGGTGTCTGCCACTATGCCCGGCTAATTTTTTGCATTTTTGGTAGAGACAGGGCTTCATCACATTGGCCAGGCTGGTCTTGAACACCTGACCTCAGGTGATCCACCCACCTCGGCCTCCCGAAGTGCAGGAATTATGGGCGTGAGCCACCATCTGGCTGGGCAAGCCAGATGTTTATTAAGTAACCTTACTGTGCCATGTTGTGAACATCTGTGTACACGTTTGTCCCACTGGTCTGTGAGGCCCCCAAGAGCTCCCTACTTGAATCGATTTTAAGGATCTATTTGTAGATTGTCCGTCTCTCTGGATTAAAACTGAAGCTTGACCTGGCACAGTGGCTCACGCCTGTAATCCCAGCACTTTGGGAGGCCGAAGCAGGCAGATCACCTGAGGCCAGGAGTTCGAGACCAGCCTGGCCAACATGGTGAAACCCTGTCTTTACTTAAAAATACAAAAATTAGGCCGGGCGCGGTGGCTCACGCTTGTAATCCCAGCACTTTGGGAGGCCGAGGCGGGCGGATCACGAAGTCAGGAGATCGAGACCACGGTGAAACCCCATCTCTACTAAAAATACAAAAAAAATTAGCCGGGCGTGGTGGCGGGCGCCTGTAGTCCCAGCTACTCGGAGAGGCTGAGGCAGGAGAATGGCGTGAACCCGGGAGGCGGAGCTTGCAGTGAGCCGAGATTGCGCCACTGCACTCCAACCTGGGTGACAGAGCGAGACTCCGTCTCAAAAAAAAAAAAATACAAAAATTAGCCAGGCGTGGTGGCATGCACCTGTAGTCCCAGCTACTCGGGAGGCTGAGGCAGGAGAATCGCTTGAACCCAGGAGGCGGAGGTTGCAGTGAGCTGAGATCGCACCACTGCACTCTAGCCTGGGCAACAGAGAAAGACTATGTCTCAAAATAACTAACTAAATAAATTAATTAATAAAACTGAAGCTCATTGAAGATGGCAGGGATTTTTGTTCACTGCTGTATTCTCTGTGCCTGGGAAATAGTAGATGCTCAATAAATGTATCTATTGACTGTTGAAAATGCAGGAATGTCGCCAGATCATCTTTCTGTCCCTAGCACCCACTGAACAAACCCTAAGCCCAGGGGAGCTGCCAGTAAATAATAGCTGAATGAATGGGTCTATGCTAAGAATATGGGCACTGATGATGCCTAGACCCTTGGGTCTTAGACAAGGGACTCAGGTGTGGAGATTATCTATGACTGACACACACACACACAACACGCACAACACGCACGCACGAACACCCCCTCCCCGCCAATGCCTCCCTCCCCAAGGGATTTCTCCGACTGGTGAAGACAGAAGAGGCAAGGAAAAAAGTCTCACCTGGAAGTGAGTCCTCACAGCCATCTGGTGGCCACCTGGAGAACTGCAGATACTGTCAGCCCTAGTCAAACTTCAGCCTCAGCCCCTTCTGGGAAGAAGGTGACATCTAGGCCAGAATGGAAGGCACACTGGACTTGGTGACAGATGGACCTGGCTTCAGATCCCAGCTCTGCCATTTACTATGTGATTTGGGGCAAGTCCCTTGGCTTTCCTGGGCTTCACCCAAGAAATGGGGACATGGTCCCTCACTTTTGCAGGTTGTCGTAAGCCTTGGGCTCTGGCTGGGCACCTGGTAGGTGGGAAGGGTTGGAGGAGGTGTCAAGGAGGTAGGGACAGAGGGCATGAGGAGAATAGGAGAGAAGGAACTATCTCTTCCTTTAGAGAGCAAGTATGCAGGGAATGGAGACCTGATTGGTATGTGAGGGAGAGCACATTAGGTTCACGTGAAAACCCATAGCCCCCCTTTAGTCTCTTGGCTCTCCTGGGTTTCTCGGGGTTAGAAATGTCACTGCATGCCGGGTGCGGTGGTTCACACCTGTAATCCCAGCACTTTGGGAGGCTGAGCAGGGTGGATCACCTGAGGTCAGGAGTTCAAGACCATCCTGACCAATATGGTGAAACACTGTCTCTACTAAAAATACAAAAAAAAAAAAAAAATAGCTGGGCATGGTGGTGGGCACCAGCAATCCAAGCTACTTGGGAGGCTGAGGCAGGAGAATCGCTTGAACCCAGGAGGCAGAGGTTGCAGTGAGCTGAGATTGCATCACTGCACTCCAGCCTGGGCAACAAGAATAAAACTCTGTCTCGGAAAAAAAAAAAAAGAAGAAAAAAAGAAATGAAAGAGATGTCACTGCACTCTTTTCCTCCCTGGCTGCCTTAGGATCAACTTCCCTTGCAAACAAAAACAACAGGATAACTATTGGGATCAGGAAGTTCATGACCAATACTTCAGTGGAAATGATGGTCTTCCGTGTCCTTCACCCTGGGAAGACAACAATACCTAAGACAGAAAACTAGTCAAAAAGTAGAAGACCACTCTGGATGTCATCTTTGTATTTAGAACCCATTTTGGACTGGGCACAGTGGCTTATGCCTGTAATCCCAGCACTTTGGGAGGCCAAGGTGGGCCGATCACTTGAACCTACGAGTTCAAGACCAGCCTGGGCAACATGGCGAAACCCTGTCTCTACAAAAATTACACGCCTTAGCCAGGCGTGGTGGCGTGTGCTTGTAATCCCAGTTACTGTGGAGGCTGAGATGGGAGGATTGCTTGAGTCCAAGAGGTTGAGGCTACAGTGAACAGTGATTGCACCACTACACTCCAGCCTGGGTGACAGACTGAGATTCTGTCTCAAAAAAATAAAACAAAAACAGAACCCATTTTGGTGGTGTTAAGACAACGGGCTTGGGTATGATTTATGATTCCTTGGATTATGCAAAGAAAAATTAATCAAACACAGACTTGCATGACATGAAAGAAAAAGACCTCAAGAAAACAGCTAAAGGAACTCAAGACCAGAATGACAGCCAGGGAGTCACAAGAGTGTGGTGCTGGTGCTGGCAAACAGGAATGGCTTTATCTGCAGCAATGGAGCAGATTTTTCACCAGAGGATTAATAAACTATGAAAACTTAAAAAATATATAATTGCCATTCAGAGTAGCAGAAGATAGTCCCTGATACCCCCCTTTGATGCCAACCTCCCAGCAGCCTTCACCCATCGCTGAGACCAGAACTCTGTAGGGACCCAGCTCTGATGGGGGAATAAGTGGATCCCTGAGTCTTGGGGCCCTGATGCCCTTGGATCCTCCCTCTGACACCCCCACCTTCCTGGGCACCAGGCATATTACTATTCTCTCTGTTTTCCTTTTTCCTCTGAATGCTCCCTTTTAGGTCAATCATCCAGTCCATGATATTTCTTCAACACCCATTACATGTCAGGCACTGTTCTCCAGCAGAAATGGGACATAGTCAGTATCCTCTTGGAGCTTAGATTCTAGTGGGGCTGACATGAAGTAAAACAAATAAACATGAGTTCATTTATAATTTCAAGAGCGCTTCATCCTCTGAAAATGAATAAATCAAGAGAAGGGGAGGGAGAGTGATGGGGAGGCCAGTAGGGATCTGAGAGTTCAGAGCAGCCCGTTTCAGAAGTGACTTGGGAGCAGAGACCTGGATGAAGAGAAGGGTTGTTGTCAGAGGGGTCAGGTGCAAGAGCCCAGGAGCAGGAGCCCCTGAAGCCACTCCTCACTCTCTGCTCCCGCCCCTGGGTGACATCATTTACCCCTAAAACATCAGTTGCCACCTGCATGCCTACACCTCCCAGGTGTTCCTCATTGGCCAGCTGTAACATTGATGGCCAACGGTGTGTAGAACCCACTCAACAACCCCATGAGGCCGGTACTAATATTATCCCTGTGTTTTAGATGAGGAAATAGGCACAGAGAGCTGAAGAAACTCTCCAAAGTCACCCAGCTAGGAAATGGAGAAATTGAGATTTGACTACTTCCGCCCCCTAAGCCCCCTAAACTCACCACATCCAACCTGAAATGAATCCTCTTCTGCAGCTCCGACCCCCTCCTCTTCCCATGTTCCCTGCCACTTGACCTTCTGCTGCCTCACACTCAAACCCAAAACCTGCCTGGTGGAGGCTGACCACAGGGGCTGCAGTGATGGTGCTGTGATGGGGATGCCCAGTGGGGCCTGGGATCCTCAGGCCTCTTAACCTCATCTTCCCCTCCCACAGGCCTGCATGATTCCAGGGAGCATCAAGACAAGAAACACAGGGAGAAGGAGCAGCCAGTCCCCCTGCCGCAGGACTGGCCACATCTGTCACATCTGGAGAAGTCTGCCCAGAGTGGTTCCCCTGGACTAAGGGCAGACGGCGGCGTTGGGGAAGAAGGAGCTCTTTCTCCTTGCTCCACCCATCAGGATGCCTAAAATAGGAGGCTGAGAGGGGCCTGCCCTGAGGACTGAGCTGCCAGGCTTTCTGCTTCCAAGTTCTTCTCGGCTCCCCATCTCCTCCTGCTTCGGGGAAGTGCACCCCCCACCCGCTCCACGCTGGCTTTCTAGATCCTGGAATAAATAATTCAGGTTTTGAAAGCTTGCCAGGCCCACCCCTCCGGTGCTGTGAGGGCGCTATTGGGCTGACATGAGTGACGTCACCGAGCTCTTATCCCAGCCCCAGCATCACGGGACCTGCCCTGGCAGCAACTTACCCGCCTGGTCACTGTCAGTCCAGACCCTCTACCCTGTGCCCACTCACCACAGCCACCTGCTATCTTCGTTCCAGGGCCCCACAGCCCTCATGGCTTAGCATTGTCGCTTCAGTACCCCAGCCCTTCTGACAGGGTCATGGTGACCTGAAGTCACCTGGACATTCCATGTTCCCAGGCAGCTGCCTCTGCCATCCCGGGGTCCCTGAACTCCGCCCTGCTGCGTAGTCACCCTGACACTGCCATGGTTGCCCTGAGGGCTTCCCCTCTACCGTTAGCGTCCCACGGCCATCACCCCCCACCCCAAGATTCTGTCACCATGCTAATGTCGTCACTGCCACCCACCTCCCCGCTCCCTCGTGCTCCCCGTCATCGTCACCTCAGGGCCCCATCATCTTGGAAACCCTGTCATCCTCACCAGGGACGCCCAACCAGCCTCATCACAAGCTCTTCCTTCGTCACCTGGATCTCGTCAGCCTCTCTGCCACCCAAGGGTCCCATCACCCCACAGCCTACCCGGGCCCCCTTTCCACTCTTCCACCACGTTCCCTGCAGCCTCTCTGAGACTTCAAGGCTCTCCCACCGGCGCCGCTGAAACCCCCGGCCCGCAGAGGGCGCCGCGTCAAGGACAGCGCGGGCCGACTCGGGAGGGGGCGGGGCCGCAGCCACGGTCGCTTTTTATGAATGGGGGAGCGGGCGGCGCGAGGCCTCATTACTATGCCGCGCAACGCACGCTGCGCCCCAGCGCGCCGCGCCCATTGGCTGATCGGACCGCTGACGTCACCGAACCGGTGGCCGGGGGCGGGGCGGGGCGGGGTGACTCACGCCTCTTCTCCCGCGGCCGCGGGGGCTTCTCGGGGTCCACGCACGCCCTGCGCCGCCAGGACCCGAGCGGAGCTTCCCCGCGGCCCGGCCGCGCCTGGTCCTGAGCGGTGAGTAGCGGGCCCCGCCGGGGACACCAGGTGTCCTGGAGGGCACGCAGGATGCTGGGGCACTGGGCCGGCGGAAGGCTCCTAGCGGCCGGCCAGGGTTAGAGTTCGAGGTGGGAATTCTCGGTTTAGGCGATTCTGGGTTAGCAGGCATGGGCCCAAGTGCTCGAGTGCTGGGGTTGAGTTGGATGACCCGGCGAAGGGTGAGCCTTCCTGCAGGGACCCGAGGCCCTGGAGGGACTGATGGTCATCTGAGGTTTCGCCGGCAGGAGGCGTCTGGGGCAGGGACCCAGGCGTCCGAACATCAGGAGGTGTCCAGTTTAGGAATCCAGGTATCCAGGCAGGAGGCGGAGTCAGGCCCAAAATCCAGGTGTCCGGGCAGAAGGAGGCATCTGACTCAGGGATCCAGGCTTCCAGCAGGGGGGTCTGCCCAGAGACCTAGAGATTCAGGCAGAAAGAAGGGTCCAGCCAGGAACAGAAGTCTGGGAGGGTGGGGGGTGGGAGGCTGAGTTCCCAGGTGTTACCGCGGGAGTGCGGGGTGGTGGCTGGCGGGAGCTTCACGCTCATTCCCTGGGGGCGGAGCCTAAGGCTGGCAGTACTGAAAATCGTGAGGGGTCTGGGAGCCTCAGGCACGAGCTAGCCTCATCATCTCTGATGGGAGGGAGCGGAGCTGCTCAGTCTCCCTGATGGGGTAGATGTTTCCCAATCTTGAGCCTTCGGGGGCATTCCCTGGATCCTATGGCCCTCTTCCATTTATAGTACCCCTTCTTCTGTCTCTCCTCTGGTCACATACGTGGGAAAAAGATACCTGCAGGACCTAGGACAGGGATCCCCAGGAAGAGACCCCTGTTTAGAGGCCTGGGGGCATTGGAGGGGACAGCGGTATCCTGGAAAGAGCCCCAGGGCACGAATGTGGGGATAAGGCATTGGGACCCTATCAGGTTTCCTGAGGAGAGACTCCCTCAATGTATCCTGAGGGGCACCTCACCCCCTCCAGACCCCACCTCCTATCACCCAGCTTGGTCAGCTTCTCACAAGGCCTTTCTCCTGCAGGTACCAGGATGTGGGGTGCAGGCAGCCCTCTGGCCTGGCTCTCAGCTGGCTCAGGCAACGTGAATGTAAGCGTGGGCCCAGCAGAGGGGCCCACAGGTCCAGCCGCTCCACTGCCCTCGCCTAAGGCCTGGGACGTGGTGCTCTGCATCTCAGGCACCCTGGTGTCCTGCGAGAATGCGCTAGTGGTGGCCATCATCGTGGGCACTCCCGCCTTCCGTGCTCCCATGTTCCTTCTGGTGGGCAGCCTGGCCGTGGCAGACCTGCTGGCAGGCCTGGGCCTGGTCCTGTACTTTGCTGCTGTCTTCTGCATCGGCTCAGCGGAGATGAGCCTGGTGCTGGTTGGCGTGCTGGCAACAGCCTTTACCGCCAGCATCGGCAATCTACTGGCCATCACTGTCGACCGCTACCTTTCTCTGTACAATGCCCTCACCTACTATTCAGAGACAACAGTGACACGGACCTATGTGATGCTGGCCTTAGTGTGGGGAGGTGCCCTGGGCCTGGGGCTGCTGCCTGTGCTGGCCTGGAACTGCCTGGATGGCCTGACCACATGTGGCGTGGTTTATCCACTCTCCAAGAACCATCTGGTAGTCCTGGCCATCGCCTTCTTCATGGTGTTTGGCATCATGCTGCAGCTCTACGCCCAAATCTGCCGCATCGTCTGCCGCCATGCCCAGCAGATTGCCCTTCAGCGGCACCTGCTGCCTGCCTCCCACTATGTGGCCACCCGCAAGGGCATTGCCACACTGGCCGTGGTGCTCGGAGCCTTTGCCACCTGCTGGTTGCCCTTCACTGTCTACTGCCTGCTGGGTGACGCCCGCTCTCCACCTCTCTACACCTATCTTACCTTGCTCCCTGCCACCTACAACTCCATGATCAACCCTATCATCTACGCCTTCCGCAACCAGGATGTGCAGAAAGTGCTGTGGGCCGTCTGCTGCTGCTGTTCCTCTTCCAAGATCCCCTTCCGATCCCGCTCCCCCAGTGATGTCTAGCTGAGTCTTCATGACCCTTCAACCCTGATTACTACAGAATTCCAGAATGTTAGGCTCTCCAGGGCTTCTTTCCAAACCCCCAGCTCCACACCCCCCAGACCCAGCTGGTTCTGGAGTTCTAGGACATTGGGTGTTTCAAGGTTCTGTTCAGATCCCTATGGGGGCCCAGCTGGCTCCACGGTTCCAGCATGTTCAGATGGTCAGGGTTCTACTCAGAAATGTCTCGCAGCCCAGCTGGGTTACAATTCCAGAATGCTGGGAGTTTTGCAGTGCCATTCCAAGTCCCAGATGTCCCTCTTCCCCCAAACTTGACCTTGACCATGTCACTTTACGTTTGAATTTCTGAGCTAAAGAGTCAGAGAGATTAGTCACATAGTTGCCTAAATAGGGGAGAGAAAGATTATATATGCACACATACAAAGAGAGTGTCTATTTATGATTTATTTATTTATTTATAAATTTACTTATGGGTGGTAAGGGGCGAAAAAGAGACCCACATCTTGATATCCAGGCCATACCAGGGTACCCCTTGCCCCTTCACCCCCATTTCTGACCTCAGTTCCTGGAGGGGGGAAAGGGAGAAAGAGAAACCACGTATTTTGTTATTATTTTGGATTATTTTTTATCGAAGAGATCATAGAAACCAGAGCCTTCTCCCCAGGCCTGCCCTCCTCGGGTTTGGAAGGGGAACACACCAGCCTCTGGTTTTTTATTTTTTTAAGAAGCCATCACCTGAGCAACCAAAAATTCCTCTGCGCTGGGGTCCGACTGCCCTCTGGTGGCCATTTGGGGAAAACCGCAGCCCGGCCAGGCAGCTGGGACCAGAATGCAACCTCAGCTCCACTCCAGCCTGGCGTCCAGGGCCACAGCCATGGCCTGGGGGCCAAGCCTCACCCTGCGGTGCCCTAAAGGAGGGGGGGCACGAGCCAACACCTCACCCCTCTGCTAACCGGGGTATGGCCTCCAGTGCATTCCCTGTTCCTGTCTCCAACCCAACTCAATAAAAAATGATTTTGTCATAAATATGTTTCCCTATGTGTGTGTGGAGGGTATGGACTGGGACCTGATGGGGGATGGCCTGGAATGAGAGGGTCAAGCCAGGCCTGGGGGGCCTGTTGGGGGATCTGGGGAGCTGGACAGAGGGTGGAGGGTGGCTGGCAGGTGACTCCTCAGATGTCAGTGCCCCTCTGCTCACACCTGGGCACTGACTAGCAAGGACCTTACCTCCTCCTGGTGACAGGAACCTGGATGCTTGGCTCTTCCTGGGTCAAGGATGCCCACATCCTGCTGTGGGGCTTAGGCATGATGAACATGCTCAAAGCATGTCAGTTTCCTTAATAATAATAGGTTCTACCTTTTTTTTGAGACAGTGTCTCGCTCTGTCACCCAGGCTGGAGTGCAGTGGCATGATCTCGGCTCACTGCAGGCTCCACCTCCCGGGTTCATGCCATTCTCCTGCCTCAGCCTCCCGAGTAGCTGGGACTACAGGCGCCCGCCACCACGCCCGGCTAATTTTTTTTGTATTTTTAGTAGAGACGGGGTTTCACCGTGTTAGCCAGGATGGACTCGATCTCCTGACCTCATGATCCACCCACCTTGGCCTCCCAAGGTGCTGGGATTACAGGCGTGAGCCACCGCACCTGGCCAATAATAGGTCCTTCTAATCGTGGGTGCCTACTGTGTGTCTGGCACACATGCTACCTCGCTTATGCCTAATAAACATCCCATGGCACCGGTAGTGTCTTCTCCATTTTACAAACGAGGGAGCTGAGGCTGAGTGAGGGACAGTGGCTGGCCCAAGGCCATACAGCTAAAAAATGGTAGAGCCAGGAACATCTGTTTCCAGAATCTGTGCTGTGTAGTGAGCAATTTCCTTCCTTCCCAAGCCTGGAGCTTAGGACATTCTGGACCCTGATTTTTTTTTTTTTTTTTGGGACGGAGTCTTGCTCTGTTGCCCAGACTGGACTGCAATGGCACACGATCTTGGCTTGCTGCAACCTCCACCTCCTGGGTTCAAGCGATTCTCCTGCCTCAGCTTCCCAAGTAGCTGGGATTACAGGCACCTGCCACCATGCCTGGCTAATTTTTTTTTTTTTTTTTTTTTTGAGATGGAGTCTCGCTCTGTCGCCCAGGCTGGAGTGCAGTGGCGCAATCTCGGCTCACTGCAAGCTCCGCCTCCCGGGTTCAAGCCATTCTCCTGCCTCAGCTTCCCGAGTACCTGGGACTACAGGTGCCCACCACAACGCCCGGCTAATTTTTTGTATTTTTAGTAGAGACGGGGTTTCACTGTGTTGGCCAGGATGGTCTCGATCTCCTGACCTCATGATCCGCCCGCCTCGGCCTCCCAAAGTGCTGGGATTACAGGCGTGAGCCACCGCGCCCGGCCTGCCTGGCTAATTTTTGTATTTTTAGTAGAGACGGGGGTTTCACCATGTTGGCCAGGCTGGTCTCGAACTCCCGACCTCAGGCGATCCGCCCGCCTCCACCTCCCAAAGTGCTGGGATTACAGGCATGAGCCACCGCACCCAGCTGGACCCTGATTTATTTTGGGGTTCATAATTTGGGAAGTGGTCGGAGGGGATCTGGTCATTTTGGAGTCAGAAGAGCTTTTCTACGCAAAGGTGAGTGACTATCAGTGTGTGCCTTTGGGGACATATGTGTGCAGGACCCAGAGTTTGGGTATTTGAGGAGAGGAATCTGACCCCAGAAAGAATGTGTCTATCAGGCCAGGGCAGCAGCAGGTTTGGGGTGTGGCTGAAGAGGAAGCTTTGATTGGCCAAGCCTCCCAGCTTCCCAAGCCTTATTGTTGGGCAAAGCTTGGAGGTGCGGCTCTTGGCGCATTTCTGGCTCACCCCTCCATATACAGACAGGGAGCCCGAGGCCCAAAGAGGAGCAGCCATTTGCTCAAACTTGCACAGCTGTGCCAGGCTAGGACCCAGGCCTTTCTCCACTTCCCTGGCAGAGTTAGAGCCCTTTTGTCTGGTGTAAAGATCCCTCCCTTGGCCAGGTGCGGTGGCTCACGCCCGTAATCCCAGCACTTTGGGAGGCTGAGGCGGGCAGATCACCTGAGTCAGGAGTTCGAGACCAGCCTGGTCAACATGATGAAACCCTGTCTCTACTAAAAATACAAAAAATTAGCCGGATGTGGAGCCTGTAATCCCAGCTACTCAGGAGGCTGAGGCAGGAGAATTGCTTGAGCCCGGGAGGCAGAGGCTGCAGTGAGCCGTGAGCCGAGATCATGCCATTGCACTCCAGCCTGAGCAACAGAGTGAGGTTCCGTCCCCCCCTCACAAAAAAAATCCCTCCCCAGTAGTCTGAGGAGAGTCGTCATGCCAATAGGCCCAGGCACAAAGTGGGGAGGCCGCACCAGGTCAGGCCAAGCTTTATTCTATCCCCACTCTCCTGACAGGTCCCTGGGAGAAGTCCCTACTCAGCAGGCCCCTCCCCACGCCAAACATTCCACACCATCACCCATCACCGTGGCTGTGTCAGATGGGCACCATTGCTCTTCCCCATTTTACAAAAGAAGAAGTAGAGGCTCCAAGAGTAACGGGCCTTCATTCATTCACTGCCGTCCTTGTGGACAGCTTAAATTCTAGCTGGGGGAAATCGTAATACAAAGTTTTTCCAAAAATGTAATATTACACAGTGGTCAGTCCTCAGAGAAAGAGCAGGGGAAGAAGGATGGGGAGGATGTGAGTAATTTTTAAATGAGGGTGCCCAGGAAAAGCCTCCCTGAGAGGTGACATTGGATTGGTCCAAAGTCAGAGGGTTGGTAGGCAGTTGAGCTGGGATTTGAACCCAGGTCCATTTGACTCTAAATCTCTTTCTTTCCTGGATGAGGGAGCGTGTTTCAGGAACAACACAGAAACATCAAGCAAGGAAACTGGGGTAAATCCCCAGGCTGGGGGAAAGCAGGGGGTCTCCAGGTTAAACCCAGACCTCTGGAGGCACGGCGCAGGGCAAGGCCTTGTTGCTGCCCCCACCATCATGCTCCTGAGAAGCCCCACCAAGGTCCAGAGGGGCCAGGTGCCTGTCCCACCCTGGGTGAGGCTCAGCCCTTTGCTTCCCCAGCCCAGCTTCCAGCTCCAGGGCCTAAGAAGGGACCTGCCGCCGTCCTTGCGTCTGGGAGGGCCTGTGTCGGGCCCCTGCACCGAGGGGCTTCCTCTGTCTCTCTGGGGGTGGCTGTGGGCTGGAGCTGAGGTGTTTCTGGCAGCCTGGATCTGGGGTCTCTGCTTTGGGTCCTGGGCCTATCTTGAGGGCTGTTTGAATCTGTCCCTCAGGTTGGTCCCTGTGTGTGTGGTGGGGCTGGCTGGCTTTTCCCTCCTCCCAGGATTCTGCAGATCAGCTTAGCACTTCTTCCCAGTACCTCCACTCCATGCTTCCTCCAGGAAGCCTCCCTGCCTGAGTCCTTTCGTGGCTGTGAGAATGTGATCCATACAATATGCCTTACTACACCTCCCCTGAGTAAACATTTATAGAGAAGTCTTCCCTCCTACCTCAGAATGAAGACAGGGCTGTGGGTCCTTCCTCCAGTTGAGGGTTCCTGAGAGAAGGGATGTCTGTCTGCTCAAACCGAAGGCTCCTGAAGGCAGATTTTTCTCTCTCCTCAGAACTAGGGGCTCCTGAATACAAAGTCATGTCTCCCCCCTCAGGCTGGGAACTTCTGAGAGCTGGGCTGTCTCTTCCCTTAGGCTGGGGGCCTCTTGAGAACGCGGTCATGTCTTTCGCCTCAGATTGAGGATCCCTGAGGGTAGGACTGTGTCTTCCCCACTCTTGAGGCCTCCTGTGTCTCCTTCAAGCCTCAGAGTCCTCTGGTGCTCACAGCCTGGAGCTGCTCAGCACCGCATGTTGTGTGTTTATGTGTGTGTGTGTGTGTGTGCGTGTGTGTGTGCGCGCGCATTTGCTTGTGTGTAATTGGGGAGGGGTAGCCACACCTCCCAGCCTCTCTGCCTCTGCCAGCTTTCCAACACCCATGCCTGATCCCACCCAACTATAGGGATCCAGGAAGGTCAGCTGGTGACATGGCCCCCTGAATTGGGGGAGGCAAGGCTAGGGCCAAGAGCCCCACCTTCCTGCTGGGGTAGGCCCTGGGATGGGGCTGGAGCCCATCTCTCCTCCCCGCCTCCCTTAGTCCTGTGTGGGTGTGTGGGGGCAGCCCTGAGTGCTGAGCCCCTGCCGGGGCCATGTCCGCCTCTCCTTGCAGTAAGTGAGGAGACAGTAGCTATTAATATAAGATGAGTTCACGGGCTCACAGCTTCTGCAGGCTGGAAAACAGGCTCCCGGGGCTGGGGGCTGTGGCAAGGCTCAGCTGTCAGATTCCCTCCTGGAGCCTGGAGACCTCCAGTCCCGCATCCCCCAGCTCCTTCCGTGCTGAGACCTGCGTGCACAGACACATGCTTATGTCACATTCAGGCACACATGTCTAGGCACCTGGCTGTTCTGAGAACACACACACGCAGACATGTATGTAGGTATACCCAGACACACCTGCACACTAGCACACACACACTTGTGCACACAGCGACATCATTGCACATGTGTACACTGACCATGTCAACTTTCTGTGCATGTTTAGTGCTGAAGCACACACTTCAATGTACATGCCCTTGCACACATGTACACACCCTTGTGTACAAGTATGTGTACACAGACACAGCAAACATGTATGCATACCTAAACCCATTAGCACAGTCACATATACACACAACTGCACGTGTATATAATGTCCATACTCATATATACACATTTGCATGCAGCACCAGATTCAAGGACTTGAATGCATGTGCACGCCCTTTCACACACAGCGTACACACACTCGCAAATGCTCCCCGCTGCTGGCAGTGCTCAGCAATCCTGAATTTACAGGCTGACCCTCGGTTTCCAGAACCAACGGGCTGGCTCAACCTCTGCTCCTTGTCTCCCCTCTCCCCTTGCCTCATCACAGGCAGCTCATGGCCCTGCCAACCCCAATGCCTGCCTTCAGCTTCCTGCCCCCCCGGGGGGCCCCCGATCCATGATTAACCCCCTCGCTAATTGGCCACCAGCCCCTTGACTTTGCTGCAGGCCTTCTCAGGAGCTGGGAGCAAGAGGCTGCAAATTGGCCAAGCAGGATGGGTCTAGGGAATTCTGTGCATGTAGACGGTGAGGGTGGGGGTACTGCAAGCCCTGCATTATGACTGGCTGGAGCCAGGCAGTGCACCCCCTATTCCAGGGCTCGGCAGAACACCGGCTTCATACTCTCTTGGGAGGGCACTCCTATGATTCATTATCTACATAGTCACCTGAAGCCAGCCCTGCAAGCACATTTACACACACTCACCAGCCATGTGTGCAGACATATTCCACCCCGCTCGGCACACTAACAGGTGAACATCTGCACATACCGAAGTACACTCATGAATGTACCAAGTATGCACGCAAGCAAAACTTTACATATTCATAGTCACCTGCCAGGTATGCACACATCATTTACATATGTACATCCAAACACACAAATGCAGTCGCATGTATATGGGCTCACAAACACATACACTTACACATTACTCATGCCCATGAAGGTCCTAAGTGTACTTGCAGGCATGCACCAACATCCAACTACTATCCACATTGTGATATATACATGTGCAGTACAGATATGCATGCACATCCATCCATGCACACCGCTCACATGCGTGTATATGCCCTGATGAACAAGCTACCAAATGGCCAAGCACGCTAGGGAGAACCCTCTTTAGCTAGCCTCTGGCTTTACATGAAAGCTTGAGGTTTGCTCAGCCTACTGGCGGGGATAGGGAGTGATGGAACCCACTCAAGTTCCAACCTGTCTCTCCCCAGCCTTCTGGAGAGAGGTCCTGAGACCTCCTCTGGACTCCCCCTAAGCCTTCAGGCAGCCACAGGGACCCTGTCATGGTTCCAAGACAAAAGGCCAGAGCTTCTGGCTTCCCTTGCAGTTTCAGTCTCCTTGGCTGTGGCTCAAGCTCACAAGGTGTTCTGCTCTCTTGTAGGCAGTCTAGGGCATTGGAAAAAAGGTTTCTATTTCCATGTCTGCTGCTAGCTTGCTGTGTGACTTCAGGCAAGTTGCTGTGGCTCTCTGTATCTTGTTTCCTCATCTATAAAATAGGAACAAAAGGCGTTGTATTTGTAATCCTTCCAAGACACACACTGTGGGAGCGGCATCAGTTCCCAAGATGGTACAATGCCAGAGTGGAGGGGCTACATACATCACCACAGTCAACTCTTTGTTGAATAGGTGAGGAAGCTGAGGCCCAAGGTGGGAGCTACATCTGACCTCTGACTTCTCAGCCAGGAAGTCTGCTCTTTTTTAATGACGTGTGCAGTGTGAGCTCGTGTGTGCATACCGTGGACATGCACGGACAGCTTCTTAGGTAAAGGCAGGGAAGGCATCTAGGCAGGACCCCTTGCCCCAAATATTAACTGCTCTCCTTGTCATCAAGGGACTGGCAATTCTCCCATAAAAGACTCCTTTGGATGTGAAAGGCTTTTTATTTATTTATTTGAGATGAAGTCCCACTCTGTTGCCCAGGCTGGAGTGTAGTGGTGCAATCTCAGCTCACTGCAGCCTCCACCTCCCAGGTTCAAGCGATTCTTGTACCCTAGCCTCCCGAGTAGCTGAGACTAGGGGCGCACGCCACCATGTCTGGCTAATTTTTGTATTTTTAGTAGTGATGGGGTTTCACCATGTTGGCCAGGATGGTCTTGAACTCCTGACTTCAGGTGATCCACCCGCCTTGGCCTAAGTGCTGGGATTACAGGTGCAGGCCACCGCACCTGGCCCGTGAAAGGCTTTTTGTCCTTAAGCTTCAAGAGCACCCTCTAAGCTCCCACACGTCCTGGGGCTGAGGGGCAGCTCAGGGGGAGCACCTGAAACTGCTCCCAGCCCTATGATCTAGGAGGGAACTAGTTGACTAGTCCTGAGCAGAACTTCCAGGAAATGGTACCAGGTTGCCCTGGCCACCGGACAGCCAGCAGGGGGCAGTGAGGAACTGATGGAGGCAGCAAGTAGGGAGGGCGGCTCCTGAGGAATGTGTGAGGGCTGCCTGCGATTATGGGTTCCTGTAATCATGTGCTGGTTTGTGTCCTTGTGCAAACGACAGGGATCTGTGCACGATATGTGCACCGGTCCTCGTGTGCCCACTCACGTGTCTCTGTGAAGCCCCAGCCCATACCTATAGGGAATCCACTTTCTTCTTAGGTAGCCAAAGGTGCAGGCACTTCCTGCTCTAAAGGTCTGGGATAGCCAGGCCCTCAGCCAAGCTCACTTGATTTCAAAGCAAGAGCAAAAATGCTTTGCTGCCCTTATAGAACTGGGCACCAGGGAGTGGGGCAGGTAAGAATGGAAACCTTTAACAGGCTCCCTACAACGTTAAAGCCCTCAATGATTTTGGATGGAGACTCTTCAGCTGTTTCAGTTGCATGGTAAACACAGCATTGGGCTCTGGCTAGAGAGAGGCCTGTGTTTGAACCACGTTCTATTCCTGGCCAGCTATGTGATCTTAGGCAACTGTGAATCTGTTTCTCTTTCTCTCCTGTGTAAAATGGGGGACCCTTGCCTCTTAAGAATGAAATAAAAGATATGCAGTCTTTGGCAGGTAGTGGGCGCTCAATAAATGCTTATTCTTCTCAGGATCAGCCCAAGGAGGTGAGGCGACTTGCACAGGGTCACAGCAGGGCCAGAATTCAAGCTCAGGCCTCTTGCTTCCCAGAGCCACATTCCTTCCCTCCAATTCCCTAGCAAGGGCGGGTCCCGAACCACCATTTTGTCTTCTGCCAGGGCGGGCGTCTGGCTGCCTGTCAGTCACCGGCCTTGGGAAGCCAAGTGCTGACTAAACACGGGCCTGAGCAGGCGGGTAGAGCAAAGGGGCTCTGCAAGGGTGAACTGGCTCCGCGGCCCCCTTCTCTGCACCACCACCTCCAGCGATGAGCTCAGAGCGGCTGGCGCAGCAGTTGCTGACAATTCAAAACTTCTGCCCCCTCTCCTGGGACGCCAGTGGGTGACTCTCTCTCCGAACAGCAGGCGTGACCCACAGTCACCAACTCTGCTCCCGCCCCTCTGCCGGAGGCCACTACACTGTGTCTGCTGGGCCCGTAACTGGGTGTCTGCTCATAAATTACCCCCAGGGACAGTTACCCACAGCAGCTGTGCTCGGAACAACCGTTGCTTCCTGGGTAGGTCATTTTTTGGGTCAGAATACAAACCCAGCCCCCTCGCCTTCCTCAGGCAGGAGAAGGGGCGTGCAGCAGCCTGAACCTTTGATCGGATTCCACTGTAAATCGTTCTATTTAAGGTAAGTTGCTTGGGTCTGAGAGGCAGACAAGATGCCGGCCAGATGTTGGGCGCAGCATCAGCATTCAGCCTGTGCTCCTCTCCTGCCTGATGCGAACAGTTGCAGCAGATTGTCTCCTGAGGCCCCAGCACACCCCCTTTCTCACGGTGAGAAGGGGACTGGGTATCTGGGCCTGCAGGTCCTCCAACCTGGGTCTCCTCCTAAACTGAAATGGTTTCCAGCCTTCTCCACCTTCTGCACACGGTGCGCTTTCCGCACCCAAAAGCCTCCTGCCCTTTAGGCCCACCCACACGGGAGCCCCTCCTGAGCTCTGGCCACCACCTGTGGCTATTAGTGTCACTTCCTTCTAATCTCGTCCCATTAAAACAATACCACAAACACCAAAGGTGGCTGAGTGGCTACAAAGACTTTATCAAATTATTTAAAATGTTGGCATTTAAGTATTCATGTGTATACAGTTACATGGAACCTTCAGGTCAGTGGGGCACAAATGTGGTATACACACGATGAGCCTGGCAGGGAAGCAAATGAGACCAGGCTTGGAGCTACAGGGATTTAAAAAAATTGGATGTCTTTCTGAGGGTCTGAGAAGAATAGGGCAGAAGCGGAAAGGGTCACTTTAGGGGTCTGGCTTAACCCACCGCCTAGATCTCCAACTGAAGAGCTCCTTTCCCATCCTCAGGGAAAGAGTGCCTGTTTTCAAACGGCATCCCTACTACACATACACCCCTTCCCTAAAATCTTGATGTGGCAAACACACCCAAGAACCCACTGGAACACGTCCTTATAAATATGTTTGTATCAGAGAAAACAAGGCACTTTGGGAGCATTATGGCTTACCCTACTACATGTACATCATTCTAGACGGAAAGTAAAAACTGGTTAGTTCCTCAAGTGAATTAACTGAATAAACTTAATACAGTAACAAAATTGTTCCCTAACCCACACTGAGGCACGGTTACAGTGAACACGGCAGGAGGCACAGAATGAGGCACATCTCTGCGCAACACCTGGTCCCAGGTCAGCTGGACCCCAGCAGGGCTCAAAGCCTGATGCCCCCAGGAAGGCTGACATCTCTCACGAGCAAAGCCCCCTGGCCTTGGAGCACTGGCTCCCTCCCTCCCCATGCCCTGAGGTCAGGTGAGGGGCCGCAGTGGGAGGCAGTCCTAGAGCAGAGCTGGGACACGGTGGGAATGCTTAAGCAGGGTCACCAAAGCCACAGAGACCTCAATCTGTCCAAGCTGGCGCTGCAGAGTCAGAGGATCGGCGCCACGGGAAGAGATTTCACATTAGCCCTGACAACACCGCCTCGGCTCTGCAGTGACATTGGCCAGGGTCGTTTCTGAGGGCGCTCGAGCTTCCACTGGAGGCGAGCTGGAGCCTGGGCCAGCTGCTCTGAGCCTCCAAGGGCTGGCTGAGCCTGCACCCTCCCCCTCCCCCGGGCTGCTCCTTTGGAATGTACCCATCTCACAACCAAGGCAAAGCCACAAGTCGCTTCTGACACTATTGGAAGCTGGGCCCCAGGGCCACAGGAATGGGGGCAGGTCCCCTGGGCGGGGTGAACCAGGAAGGGAGGAGGCTCCTTGGCTTCAGCGCTTAGCAGTCCTTATGGGCCATTGTTCCATACTCTCACTAGCTTAGGCCCAGATTAAATAATCGCTAAACTTTGCATTCTACATTACGTGAGTCCAAAAACAGGATTACCTGCATTGGGTCCTTTATCATCTTAAAGGGCTCTGGGTCTAAAGAAGCCTTTTTTTTTTTTTTTTTTGGTGCATATGCATAAGTGGAGCCCAGAGGGCCTCTCGGCTCACTGGGTCCCCGGCCCCCCGAGCTGAGGAGGCTTCGCAAGGCCGGCTGCTACAAAGTGCCGAGCTTGGCTGCATAGATTTTAATGAGAGCGTCAGACAGAGCTGTGCTGTTGCTCTCCGGGACTTGCAGATCATTACCAAACCAGCTGTAGGATGAGAACACAGCACATCGAAACCCTAGGAGGTCACTGAGCTAATGATCTAATCCTACCTTCCGCAGGCAGTGCCCCTCCCCACCTCCTCCTGCCCCCAGCCCTTTCCACGATGGACTCAGTCCATTCCAGAAGCCAGGCCAACACCGCCCCCTTCAAGGTCAGAGCAGAAAGACAGTGAATGGCTCTAGCTCTCCCTTTTCCGGAAAGGAGGATGGGGGTAATTCAGTCAAAGCCATTAGGCCCAAACCCTGGCCTGGCCAGGCCCCAGGTCTCCTATTTGGGAGAACCACTGCCCTGTGCCTGCCTCTCCAGCTACTGCTGGGCTGCGGCCCAGGCGCCTTCAACGGCCATTTTAGGGTTCTGATGAAAGCACCTTCGGCTTCTAAGGTGCAGGCTGGGAAACAAGGTGGGGGCCCACATAGCCTGGTGTCTCAGCATGGAGCTTAGTGCCAAGTCCTGTGCCAGAGACACCAGATCTGGAGAGAGGGAAGAGGGCACACTTGGGAGTGGCCACAGCAAGAGGGCATGCTGGCCCCTACAGGCTCAGTCCCCACACCCTGAGTTCCAGGAAAGAAGGCAGAGAAGCGGCCAGCAAGGGCAGAGGCAGAACCCATGACTATACACTCTCTCCTCAAGCCGGAGGGCTTTACGAGGGCTTTGGCAATTACTACAACCATTTGCTGTGCTGGGTAGGGACAGATCCTGTTTCTCTTTGTTTCAGGGCTCTGAAAGCTGGAGAAGCCAGCAGAAGCCGATTTCAGCATAAGAGGCTACACAATAGTTAGGGCAGAAGAAAAGAAACCTCACTGTTGGCTAGAGCTGAGCAGTTTTTTCTGAATAATAGCACCTGTGTATTAGCTCTGGGAAAAGCAGGGAGGGAGGGAGCTTCACCATGTGCAGTGAGGGGAGCTGGAACAGGACCTGGAGCCCCTCTGCCTTTCAGCCTGCTTCACGGCTGCCAGGCCCCCCCAGGCAGGTACCAGCATGGCTGCCAGCCTGAGGGACTGAAGTTTCCACAGTTGGCAGAATCTTTGTTTAAATTGGGGAAATAAAAGGGGGAGGAGTTGCAGAGGAATTGAAAACAGCACCTGTCAAAGCTGCCTATCCCCCTTCCTTCTCTCACTACTTCTGGTCCCCCAGAGGGGTTGGTCCCAAGGCTATGTGGTTGGCTGGTGACAGAAAAGGGGCAACAAAGAATGACAAGAGAGGCTATGAAGGTCTGAGCAGCACTGACAGGGCTGGCACAGACCCTGAGCCCTCCTACTGAGACCTCAACCTATGGTGAGGTCTGGAGTAGCAATACAGCCGAGAAAGCTCTGCCCGGACTCCAGCAGGTGCCCATTCTTTGGTCCCAGAAAGCACAGGTGACTTGGAATCAGGAACTCTGGGCTCTAGCTATGTCACTATCCAATTGTGTGACCTTGAGCAAGTCACTTCCCATCTCTAGGCCTCACCATCCTTAAAGGGTGGGACCCACGGGGCTCCACTGTTCTTCCAGTCCTGCAGCTCCAAGTCTTCAGGCTTTGCTCCTGACAGCCAGAAGAGGCCCCTGTCCTCATGTGTCAGGGACAGTTTGGTCATGGATACTAGAGATTAAAACTGGGGTGTGTTGCCTGAAGGCAACTAGAGGTGGTGGTGCATCCTGAACACCATACTCACCAAAGGGATCCTGGGAGGGAGACAACACCACCAGCCTACAGAAAGGCATCATTTTTGGGCAGAGGAGGTGAGACATTCTTTAGAGGCTTGATGCCTCCTGGAATAAAGGGCATCCCAGGCATAGAGATTGCTTAGCAAAAGGCAGGCCAACCCTGCTGATTAGGGCAGAGGGTGAGGCAGTCTGGCCATTGGAGCCTTCGGCCTACTCTGCCCTTTCAGTGCACAGGAAAGGGGCCAGCTGTGTCCATTCAGGCCACTCCCCCTGTTTTAGAACCAGAAGGTGGCTGGCATTCGAAGTGGCTGAGGGCACGGGTTTTAGAAGGCTGTAGTTGAATATGGCTCCTAAGGGAAGGCCCCATCTCCAAGGGAAACCCGATCAAAGGCATCTGCTTTGGGATTTCGCCTTCCTTTCAATATGCAACAGGCACTGGAAGGAAAGAGGGAACATCCCAGCTACTGAACCTCAAGAGCCCCACAGCGCCTGAAAAGGGGGAGAGGAAATACATGTTGACTTGGAGGAAGCACTTGGATGTATCTTTGGTTGCTTCAGGGAAAGCTTTGGCCCCTTAAAATTACTTTTTTCCTCCCTTGTCTCCCCTACGGGTCTGTTGGGGTTGGCATCAAAGAAGGCAGGTAGGAAGGAAAGAAAAAGAAGGGGGCAGCAGGCAGAAAGAGTTAATCGGACCAGTCGTCCTCATCAAATTCAGAGGAGTCATCTTCTGAGTCACTGTACTCAACAGCAATGCGACGAGACAAGATGGTGGCCACATCATTGCCCACAACATCCCGCTTCTCTTGTTCCCGCTGCTCCTCAACCCTGCGCAGCTGAAAACCTGGTGGCAAAGAGACAGAAGGGTGAGGAAGGCATGTCCTCAGCCTTGGAATCCATCTGGAACTGGGTAAGAGGGAGTGACCACCAATGGGTAAGGGGTATTGGAAAGGATATGAAATTGATGGTCCCGATGCCACACGTATGTCTGAAAAGCAGCCTGCTGTCCTTTCTGGTTTACACACTTTCAGGCTGGTGAGGACTTCTCATGAGGCTTTGAAGTGGGGAGCAGCCACCACACTCCATCTAGCAGACCCTGAGCCTGCCCAATTCCATCAATTATAATGGGGCTCAGCTGCCACAGACTGTCCTCTCTAGATTAGAAGTTTTGTGAGGATCACCAACAGAACAAACCACGATAACCCCTTGGGACCAGACCTGGCCCCTGATAGAATAAATGCTCCAATGTTCCAGGAGGGTGAGACGATGAAGGGGGAGGGGAGGGGAGGGGAGGGAAGAGGAGAAAAGAGGAGATAAAAGAAAATGGGAGAAAAAAGGAGTGAGAAAGAGGGCAGGGGGCAAGGAAGGAAGACATGAAGGGCAGAGCAGTGGAGAAGGTTGGGGGGTTGCTGAGTCCAGTTGAACACGGACCCACTAGGACAGTGATTCTTGTTTTTTTTCGAAGGCACAAAACCCTTCGGAGAAACTGATGAAAAATGGGGATCCTTCCCCAAGAAAAAAAATGCATGCAAACACACATAAGCATACATTTTCAAGGATTTCAAAGATCCCAGCTTAAGAATCTTTCACTTTAAACCAAGGTGGAAAGAAATTTAAATCTCCATATTTTCAGGGTGAAGCCTTTTCTCAGGCTGCTCCCAGACCTAATGTCCCAATCTCTCCCCACCCAGTGAAAGCCATTTCCTGGGAAGGGCACAGGGATCCCCTCACCCATCCCCCAACCAGTCATCCCAGCTTCAGAAAGACAAGGCTCCACAGTCCCAGACCCACCACTGAAATTTACCTTGACGGATGGCTGAAAGCAGGTCGCTACGGGCATCGCTCACTGCAGGCAAGGAGGACTTGGGCTTGGTGGTGTCAGAAAGCGGTGGTGGTACAGCAGGCTGGCCATCTGCACCAGTGAAAGGGGGAGGAGGGGGCCCCGGAGGAGGAGGAGGAGGGGGAGGAGGAGGTGCGCCTCCTGTTGGCTGGGACAAGGGAGGTGGTGGCAGAGTTGGGTAGTCAGCTGCTGGTGGTGGAGGAGGAGGTGGAGGGGCAGCAAAATCAGGGTGAGGTGGGAAAGATGGGGGTGAGGGTGGTGGAGGCGTCCCTGGAGACCCAAATCCTACAGGTGGTGGGGGAGGTGGGATGCCTATCATTGGAGGCGGAGGTGGCGGAGGGGCAGGTGGTGGAGCAAACCCGGGTTTGGGGCCTGGTGGAGAGCCTAGAGGAGGAGCTGGTGGTGGATGGCTTGGGCTGACCACACTGGATCTTTTGGGTCCAGCCAAACCAGATCCTCTTTGGTTGTCCGCTGGGTAACTAAAAGGCCAAAGAAAAAAAGACTCACCATCACCCTTAGAATGCAAACACCTACCTACAGTTAGCCTTGTCTACAAGCCGAGGTTTATCTTGGTTGACTATACCATTTCATTTTCACTTAAACAGAAAGAAAAGCCTACAGATGGTCAGAACAGACCAATAATGAAATAAGCAGCCTTGTAAGGTAATGAGCTTCCCACCAGTAGAGGAGGATAGACAGATTGAGTAAAACTACCTGCAAGAAGTGGACTTGAGATTCCTCTATCAGGTATGGGCTAGCTGAGACATCTCTCAGGCCCCCTCTGCCTTTCCACCTGTAAGGGGAAGGCACCCTCCCTCCCCTTCTCTAAGAAGGATGGTCCATGGCAGTTGCTAGTTTAATCCTGGAGCCAGTTTAAGGGTGCATGCAAGAAAGAACTGGAATAAAAATTCAAACAGCACCTACACACTAGGCTCTGGTTCTCAGGCTATTACCATTCACCAGCATTGGAGAGGGCAGGAAACCCAAGCCAGGCTGACCACACCTGAGTAGGATATAGATTTAGGTGAATGCATCTTCAGTGCTCATGTGGGGAAATCTTGAGAGAGAATGAATCTCAATCTGAGAATCTGCAGAGATGGGAAATGAATGTGCCACCAGACTCCTGATCCAGGCCTGAGAGAGGATTAAGGCTACACCTCTCCCGGGATCAGATTTGCTCAGCTGCAGCTGCAAGGTCTCAGGCCATGTGTGAAGCTGAAGGTTTTCTTTTTCCACCTTTGTATCTACCCTGCAGTAACAGCTACTCCTTAGAAAAGCAGCCATTTTGGAATTTTCCACAGACCTTCCAGCCTTAGCTGCATCTGACAGGGCCACCAGCAGGAAGTGATTTGGGAGGCAGAAGGAGATTTGGGATTAATGGTTTCTAGGGCCAAGAAGAACGAGGGGAGAGAAGGAGGACAGCACAGCTTTAGGTCTCCATCCAAGGGGTCCTCAACATACTCAATCTCTAATGAAGCAGCATCCAAGGAGAAAAGTGCACCTTTCAAAGCATCAGAAAGGACAAAAGTAACGGAGAAAACAGTGCAATCTGAACAATTCTCAGATCTCTTTTCAGTCATTACTGCCTAACACTTCCAAGGTACACCTCTGCCAGGGACACAGACAAATATCAAAATGGATGAATTTGGAGTTTCATCCCCCTTTTCCCTTTGTTTCATTGTTTCTGGAGATTTGACACAGCAGTGAAACTAACCAGAAGCACTAAGAGAGGAAGTGACTCTATGCTAGGTTCCTAGCTGGGCAAGGTAACTGCTAGCTATATCATGGACAGCAGATTGTACCACTTCATTTCATGATTAGTTAAAGTTAAGAAAAAGGCTGGGCATGGTGGCCCATGCCTGTAATCCCAGCACTTTGGGAGGCTGAGGCGGGCGGATCACAAGGTCAGGAGATCGAGACCATCCTGGCTAACATGGTGAAGCCCCGTCTCTACTAAAAATACAAAGATTAGCTGGGCGTGGTGGCAGGTGCCTGTAGTCCCAGCTACTCGGGAGACTAAGGCAAGAGAATGGCGTGAGCCGGGAGGCGGAGCTTGCAGTGAGCCGAGATCACGCCACTGCACTCCAGCCTGGGTGAGAGTGAGACTCCGTCTCAAAAAATAAATAAATAAATAAATAAAATAAAGTTAAGGAAAAAACAAGACAGAAGCTGGTGATTTCTATTTGTTTGGGTATAGGCAAAACAGGAGTAGTTAAGAATATAGATTCTGGAGTCCAACTGACCAATCACGGCTCTGCCCTTACTGGCTGTGACCTTTGGGTCATTTCATTGACCCCTCTGTGCCTCACAGTTTACTCATTATAACATGGGGATAATAACACTACCTACCTCAAAAGAGGACTTCTATGAGAATTAAGCAACATATACATACAGTGTTAATTATTTATATTATCTAGACAGTCTTGAAGTTATTTTAGTGGTCTTGACCTAGGGTTTTAACTCTTTTTTTTTTTTTTCTTTTTCTTTTTTTTTTTTTTGGTCTCGCTCTGTCACTCAGGCTAGAGTGTAGCGGCATGATCATGGCTCACTGCAGCCTTAACCTCCGAGGCTCAAGAGATCCTCCCACCTCAGTCTCCTGAGTAGATGGGACGACAGGCGTTTGCCACCATGCTTGGCTAATTTTTTTGATTTTTAGTAGGGATGAGGTCTTGCTATGTTACCCAGACTGGTCTTGAACTTTTGGCCTCAAGAGATCCTCCCACCTTGGCCTCCCAAAGAGCTGGGATTACAGGTGTGAGCCACTGCTCCTGGTCCATTCTTTTGTTCTCAAGTGTATAACTACCAGTAGTGGATGGAGTAGGTACCACCATTTACCTGAATTCTGCTGGTGGAGGAGGCAAGTTGTCCTCGGAGAAGGAAGGAGAAGGTGAAGAAGCAGAGTCTGACTGTGGTGGTGGCGGATAGCTACTTGCATCCACGTTTTCAACACAGCCAATGCTGCCATTCTGGTACACCAAAGTGGGTGGATACCTGACAATGAACCGAATGCCAAAAACTGTCATTTCAAGAGCCTGAGTGGGTTTTTTCTTCTTAAAAGGTACTACAAAAATGCATTTGATACAAAAGCTATTAGGGAGAAGTAAAATAGGTATATTTCCCACATGTTTTCTGTTACACTGAAATTTTATTTTAAGACTAAATATTCTATTGTCAAATATATCCCAGATATTATTGTTTGTAGTAACAGGATTCAACCCAGATTATCAAAACCATGCTGTTCCTTGCTCAGTGTTGGCCTTGTCAAACCCAGCAGTTCTTTTAAATTCTCTTCCCAGTGTCAGGTGCAGATATACCTGAATCCCAAAGTCTGTCCTGTGGTAAAGGGTGAAGCCAAGTCTCAGAGGCTAGTGAGCTGCAAACACATGACTGGCACACAGCCTGATTTTGAGGTCGGCAAGCCTCTGGAGAGCTCGAAGGCCAAGGAGGCATTGGATTGCAAAATCAAGCTGAGGATGAATGCAGGGTGCTATGCAGTAGTAAATGTGGTCTTTCTGCCAGGTCTCTTATCAAATAGAATGAGCTGACGATTAAAGTAGGGTGCTTGGGCTTGCCTCATGAAAACCTGTCCCTCAGTGCACTGGGCCTTGGGTGAATTTGTTCTGGGTGAACAACAACAAAACTTCAAACAAGCACAAACACACCAAGCATCAGCTAGCAAAATCTGGCCTGCTCTGCTCCACCTCCCCCTCTTTCCACCATTGTTGGGGTCTAAAGAACTCATCTAAAACAGACCCCAGGGAGAACAGAGTTGGAGAAAACTAACTGAATCAAAAGATGCTCTGATGTGGAAAATCACCAAGGCCTGGAGCCCCGGAGCCTTGGCACATCTCTTTATAGGTTCACCAACAGGCATATCCAGATAGACTAACCATGAAGCCTCAACTCCAAACCGCCTGGACAACAGGAAAATGGGAGGCAAATCCTCATCTTCCTACTCCACAAAAAGAAGACACACATGGGTAGCTGGCATTCTGAACACATAAGCTTCTGGCCTTAGAGTCACTGAACCTATGACAAGTGCCTGTCTGAACAGGATTGGTCCATGGAACAAAATGTCCCCCTTTACTGGGAGGTGAAGGTAATGAAGGTACCCTCAGGGCTGATTTCCCAGTAGAGAAAAAGGTTCATTTTTTCCTTTCACCATCTTCATCACTCTTTAAAGCAGATCTCTTAATCCACGAAGAACAAGTGTCAGAAGTGTCAAGATTTTTAAAAGTCAAGATTTTCATGGTAGAGTTATTTCTAAAAGCAAGAACAACTCAACTCTTTCTTTTTATCATTCCTAGACACCCAGCATGGGCTGGCATGGTTCTCTGACAGCCATGATGCAATGTATTTAGAGAAAAAACCAGGGCGACATTCATGCCAAGCAGTCATGGTGACTTGGCTTTGAATGTCAACCAGGTCAGACACCAGGATAAGCATCAAACCAAGCTTTAAAACCATCTTTTTCCCCCTTTAAACCTCCAGTGTGATTTGGTATTGGGAAATGGGGTCAGACTGACACCTCTTATTTCTCCACAGAGATATATAGCCTCAATACTGGCCAAGCAACCTTTCCCACACTGTCTATGAGGTCTGCATTCAGTCCCTTGGCTAGCTTCTCTCCCAAGACTGACAAAGGCTGACTGAAAAGTTGCTTTGGTGATGTGAACAGCTTTCTTGCCTAGCCCTCCCCTGCCCTGAGAGTGAAATGCCCAGTTCTTAGGCATGACCTTCAAATCGTGCTCTGGAGGCAAAGGATTCCCAAGACCACTTTTCTTCCCTTTCCAGTCTTTCCTCTGGGGCCCTTAGATGTGTATCTCGCAGAGTAAGGGCACTAGGAGCCATGGGCTTTCTTTTCCAGACCACTCCAATCACCTCATTTAAATTGCTGAATCTCTTGATTCATTTAGCAAATTTTCATCACCAGATGGATGCACTTTAAAGTAGCTGATTAACAGTGGTATTGATCTAAGCCACAGAGACAGACTTCAGGGGGTGTGAAAGGTGTCACACTAGAGCTGTCAGACTGTTGTCCCCAGCCCCTTGAAAGAATGCTACCAACAGTACAAAGGCATTACCTACCCAGAAGTCCCCAGCTTTTCTTTGGACTCCACAAATTCTTGCCCCATCTTCATTTTCTCCCACTCTTCCTTACGTGTCTTGATTTTCCGTGGGTTTACATTCCCTCGATTTGGATTATCTTTCTTTTCTTTCTATAATGAAAAGGAACAGGAAGGTCTCTGTAGAACATTTTCCAAGTTCTTCATTAAAATTCTACCCATCTTCAAGGATGCATATCTAAGAGATGATTTGCCTGGACCACATACAATGACTACAGAACTTACAGAATTACTGGGTTTGAAGTGACCCAGAGGCCATCTAATCCAAACCATCCCTGGGTGAAACATCTGCTCAATCCCACACTCAAATGCCTCCAGCAACGGGAACCCCACTTCCTCTTTGGATAACTCATTCACATTTTTGAAAAGCTCTAATTGCTAGAAGTTAGTAAACAGCTATTTATTATTTGCTCGGCCCCAAAGGTCAGTCAAGAGAGATGAGATGTAATGAGACCTGAAGTTATCTGGGGCATATATAAGGAAATAGTTTAAACAAAACAAAACAAAACAAAAATCAATGAAGAATTTTTCTGCCTGTGCAGCTGCTCTTGCCCCTGGCACTCTCTTGGGCCTCCTGGCAGCCATGCTAATGGGACTGAGGTTGCAACTGGTAGGTCACATACATACCAGGAAGAGTCTATGGGGAGGGAGAATCTCCAAAACCTACACATATCCCCCCAGCCTAGCCCCGCCCAGCCAGTAGCGAAGGCATTAAACTGCTCCTGTTGCAAATCAAACACTGCAGAACCTTGCGCTGCTCTCTGGGAAATGAGCTGCAAAACTGGCGGAGAAGGGACTAGCCTAGCTTGAGTGTCCAGCAGAGTCAGGTGCAAATTGCAAGAGAAATAAATGGTGAATAGAAAAGTCAATTTCTAAAACTCAGCCTGAATATACTCAATTGTTAATGGCACTGGGGGGAACAAACACATTTTTGGTATGATTTATACTTTCATCTTGGTTGCGCTTGGTGTGGACACATTTTTTTAAGAGTTTCACCTGGCATCCAAGCAAGCAGCCACTCGAAATGATTACTTCACATAACACTGGCTTCCTTTTTATCCCCCTCCACAGTCGTGCCTACTGATGTGGAGAACAGAGGCCCCTTTCCCCTCACCCTATGCTTTCTCTTCTCTTTCATGATATCCTTGGTGTCCTGCAGCATCTTCTCCTTCCAAAGATCAAAGAAGTACGAAGGGTCTGTGTAGAATTTGAGCGCCTCTTTTCCATCGTCCCTGGGATAGAAATGAAGACAAGTAGCTGTCAGTAGACAGATGAGCTCCCAACCAAATCCAATATTCCAAACACCTACCAGTTGGCAGTTTTTACACCAAGGAATCAAGAAGTCATTTGAATCGACTGCATACCTCCTCTCCCATACCAGCATTTCAATGCCCCCGAATGGCACCTCTCTACTTATCAGACTTTTTACGAACCTTAGCCTTACTTTCAATTCCTGGTAGATGAATTTGCATTGTCAGGGCAAGTATAGGTGACAGCAGCAGGGATCCTGATTACTTCTAATGATCTGCATGGCCACAGAGATCTCCCTGAGGATATTCGGATATCCTGGTACATCAGAGGGGATTTCTACCACTGGTTCCTCTTTTCCCACCAGTTCCCCCAGGACTCTCTAGGAAGCATCGGTAGCTTCCCACCCACCGGAAACCTGTGTACGCATGTGGGGGTTCATGTGTATGCATATGCACACATATATACACGAAAAGTGTGTGTTTATAGCTGTTATTTCTCTGCACACACAGAAAACCAACCACAGCACTCCACCTTCTTGCTCCCTTCTAGAACAGCTCGGCATCCACATACACCCCAACCACAAGAGGGCTCCAGTGAGAAAAGACGGCCAGCTGTTGTAAGACCACAAGGTTTAATCACCAGCTTCTAATTAATGGCTGTGCCAGTGGGACAGGGTAAACTACTGAGTGTCCATATAAGGGCTATCTGCCAGACTCAGTGGTCCTAGTTGGAATCTTGCATTTTGGCATGGATAAGGTCCTCTCACTATCCAGAAAGGATGTGCTTAGGAGTGAACACTTATCTTAACATTATTCTGAACTACAAAGAACTGGAAAGGCAATTCTATTTCCTGCCCTCTAATCCTATCACAACACAGAAAGCACTTCCAAATCAAACATTAATAATTTCTATATTAAACCTTCTCCTGAGTTAGATACACCGCTGCTCATTTCTGTTAGGCCAAGTTCAGATAACTGAGAGGCCATGCTAATTCTGACACTGTATGCTAAAAAGAAAAATACCATTAACTGAAGAATAAAATTCTCCTAATATCATTTGTTTATCCAATCCCACCACACAAACCCTATGTCATACTCCCTACAATATTATCAGTTGTATGACCCCTTTCTGCCCCACAACCCCTCTGCCCAAACCCAACAAGACTCAATAATGGAGGCTGCAGAGTCAAACCTCTGTCCTGCTATGCTGGACCCTTTGAAAGCCAAGGGGAAAACATAATTTTACACAGTAAAATGAAGGACAGATGCCATGTACTTTATATCTGTGTGAGAAGGCTCCCTGAATCCGACTGGTGTCCTTGAATTTCACATGGGTACACACACACACACACTCTACCTTGCAGTGTACACGTCTGATAGAAGACATCCGCCTCCAGCTATCTGTAATTACTTTTTACCTGCTCCAAAGATAGGTATGGATGTAAGCAAGATAAATATTCGCCTTCTGCCCCTCTTCAGTGGTTTTTTGCAGGATGACAAAACTACCAAACCACCAGGGCTTTAAGTTGTCTATAAGGCTACCTTCTTTTTCAAGTCCAGGCACAGCAGAGTAGGTCCTTTCAGAAGGAAATGTCCAAAGGATGTTCAAAACAAAGTGAACGATGCTCATTTGGAAGAATGCGAATTACTCCTTAAGCTTTGGAAAGACCCCTCTGGGCCCAGAGCAGCCAGTCCAAGAGGCTGGCCCCACTAACACACCCAAACATCTGGTAATCTAGTGGTTTCCAAGTAAGTGGGAGCCCTGCTAGAATGGTGCCCCTGGGATCCATGCTGTAGGACCGCCTTGTAACAAAGTCCTTTTGGTTCTATAATAACTAAATTCCTTGGATGGAATCCAAGATGGACCTGGCTTATATGAAATTAAACTCTGTAGCATGCAATGGTTATAGTAAACTTTCAATATGTATTATATTCACTATGAATTTCAGAAACCAAACAATAATAAGTGACAAGTGTTTATGGGGTAAATTTTAGTTTCTGCTGCCACAGAAACTACCACAACTTTAGGGTAGGCAGTAAGCTTTTAGATACAATCCTGTGATGGAAACAACCGCTTCAGATAAAAAGACAATCTAGTGTTATTAAACCATAGGTTGAAAAAGGGAGGAGCTAGCCAGCCATTACCTGTAAGGGGTAAGATTGTTGAGAGGGGGAGGAGTATCACAGGTATTGTATGTTTCTAAGACAGGCACTGGGAGAGAGTTTCTGTCAAAAAGCTTCTGGTCTTGAATGGTGGAGCTTCTGAAGGCTTTTCGGGTGTTGATTCCTTGCAGTGACACTGAGAGAAGATGGAAGGCGTTAGAAAATGGACGACAGGCTATTTGAGCAAACACTGAGTCACACCAGTTGGAGAGGCCTCAGCTGCTGCACTTCTTGGCTGCGGCTGTCTGCAGCCAGGCTTTTTTTTCCCTCCCCCTCTGGGGAAGCCCCACAAGGCTGTCAGCAGCCCAGTCGTTTCACGACTGAACAAAATGAGGCAACACAAAGGTTTACTATGTGGCCAGATCTAGCAGGCCTCTCCTTAGGAGGAATGAATCTTCCAAGTACTTTTATGGTAGCAAAATATGATTGAGGGAGGGGAAATTTGAGAAAGAAGGAATTGGGGGAATGGGAGAAAGGAGAGCATGGGGGTGTGGTGGAGCTAAAAAGGTTCTTTCCGGCACTCAGGCTTGTGTCATTTCAAAGCAGAACTCTATAGGTCTCTGTGATTTCTCCCCTCATTTTTTTTTTTTTTTTAAATAAATCCAGGAAAAAAAATTCTACCAAACTACTCAGCAGAGCCTGCAAATGCTGAGCTCAGCTTTCTTACCTTCTTCTTCCTTGGGATCCAGCTGAGTGACTTTAACTTGTAGTCGGTCGACCCTCTCAGCAAGGGAGCTTACCCGAGAGGCAAAGGTATTTGCCTGAGTAAAGAGCTCTCCAAAAATGTCCTCTGCATATTTACCTGGAAAGAGCAAAGAAACCAAGTCACTAGTGCATAGAAGTAACGTAAATGGTCACAAAAACTGGCTACTAAAGATCGTGTTCCCTAACCCCCAAACGCATACATATACACACACATACCCTAAGACGGTTTGGGCTATATGCAGATGACAGAGAAATACTCTTCATAGTTTAGGAAGTCTGCATATGTTCTATAACTAATAAGAGTGTTCTTGACAGACGTGCACAGTCATGAGACTCAAAACAGGCTGAATAAAACTGAAAGGTGTAATGTAAAAAATTAAGCCTGGAAGAAAAGATAATATTTCTACACATTTCCAGCCTGGGCAACATGGGGAAACCCCATCTCTACTAAAAATACAAAAATTAGGCAGGTGTGCTGGCAGGCACCTCTAATCCCAGCTACTGGGGAGGCTGAGGCAGGAGAATAGCTTGAACTCGGGAGGTAGAGGTTGCAGTGAGCCGAGACCGAGCCACTGCACCCCATCCTGGGAGATGGAGCGAGACTCCAAATAAAATAAACTCTACACATTTGCCTATAGCCCTTAGCCTCTTGCTGTTCTGTAAAAGTACCTTATAAAATGGTTCTGAAAAAGAGATTAGGAGTTCAGAGGACGTTCTAGGTATCTAAAATTAACATGAAAAATAGGAAATCAGTTCCTCAATGGAGCCTTGAAAATACAGTGAACAACTATGATTAGTTGTGTTATCTTTGAGGGGCCCTGAGCTTATCAACAAGCCATAGCAGAGATATACAACTTCTTTTAAGAGGTGGGAAGGTTACTTTATGTTTTATAACTTATAATTTTTTTTCTTTTTTTTGGAGACAGAGTCTCCCTCTGTCGCCCAGGCTGCAGTACAGTGGCGTGATCTCGGCTCACTGCAACCTCCATCTCCTGGGCTCAAGCGATTCTCATGTATTAGCCTCCTGAGTAACTGGGATTACAGATGCGCACCACCATGCCAAGATAATTTTTGTATTTTTGGTAGAGATGGGGATTTGCCAGGTTGCCCAGGCTGGTCTCAAACTCCTGGCCTCAAGTGATCCGCCCACCTTGGCCTCCCAAAGTGCTGGGATTACAGGTGTTCTAGTCACCATGCCCGGCTTGTAACCTATAACTTTCAAAGTCTGCTCTAGGTTACAGTCCTTCAAATCTACATCTCAGGAACCAAGTGAAAAGCTGAAACTTTCAAGCCCTCTCTGAAAAACAACATACCAGCAGTCTCTTTCCACAATGTCTTGTTTTTTAGAAAAAGAAAAGTTCCGTACTTTCAACCCTGGAATGCAAGGAGAATTTGCAGCCAAAGAAACATAACAGCAATTTGACACTACCTCTATATTGTCATTCCAAGCCACAGGAACATTCTTACTAGGAATGAAAAGTGGTGCATACGAATGAATATACCATCTGAGCTTTTTTTTTGAGACAGAGTCTTGCTCTATCCCCCAGGTGGAGTGGTGAAGTGCAGTGGCATGCAATCTCGGCTCACTGTAGCCTCTGCCTCCTGGGTTCAAGTGATTCTCCTGCCTCAGCCACCCAAGTAGCTGGGATTACAGGTGCCTGCCACAACGTCTGGCTCATTTTTTGTATTTTTAGTAGAGACGGGGTTTCATCATGTTGGCCAGGCTGGTCTTGAACTCCTGACCTCAGGTGATCTGCCCACCTCAGCCTCCCAAAGTACTGGGATTACACGCATGAGCCACTGCACCCGGGCCTACCATATGAGCTTCTTGCAAGGTGAAGGCAGGCATAAGAGACTGTGCCCAATCAAACGATAATTTTTTTTTGAGAACTATTTGAAGTAGGCTCTAATTTTTAGCTTCAAAACTACATTTATGCTTAGTCCATATTTGAGGGGGAAAAAAATAGCCTGAAAGGCCAAAACCGCACCTTCAGGGTGAACTGCAGCGCACCTTCCCGGTACAACCTGAAGAGTGGGGACAAGACCAATCAACTGCATATTTTGAATTGCTGGTAAATTTAAGTCAATAAAGACTTCTAATCAAGGAAGAAGCAAGTCCTTGCATACTGATCGTCTGTGACCTAAACAACTATGGGAAGCTCCTGAGCTCAAAGAACTCAAATCGGCTGATAAGCATTTCTACTCTGCAGGTTGAGGATTTTATTTGATCCCTGTTCATAATATGGCTAAGTTCCTATGAAAACCATACTGTATCATGCTTGTCTAGGTAATGGAAAATTGTGTTTGGAAGGCTAAAACAGAGAAATATGCAACATTATGTGTGGAAAATAAACCAAGCTCAAAAATACCTGTTAAAAATAAAAGAAGGCTAGGCGCGGTGGCTCACGCCTGTAATCCCATCACTTTGGGAGGCCAAGGTGGGCAGATCACTTGAGGCCAGAAGTTCGAGACCAGCATGAGCAATATGGCAAAACCCTGCCTCTACTAAAATTACAAAAAAAATTAGGCCAGGCGTGGTGGCTCATGCCTGTAATCCCAGCACTTTGGGAGGCCGAGGTAGGTGGATCACCGAAGGTCAGGAGTTTGAGACCAGCCTGGCCAACATGGTGAAACCCCATCTCTACTAATAATACAAAAATGAACTGGGCATGGTGGCAGGCGCCTGTAATCCCAGCTACTCAGGAGGCTGAGGCAGAAGAATTGCTTGAACCTGGGAGGCAGAGGTTGCAGTGAGCCAAAATCGTGCCATTGCACTCTAGCCTAGGTGAGACAGCGAGACTCCAACTCAAAAAAAAAAAATTAGCTGGGCGTGGTGGTACACACCTGTAATCCCAGCTACTCAGGAGGTTGAGGCATGAGAATCACTTGAACTTGGGAGGCAGAGGTTGCAGTGAGCCCAGATCATGCCACTGTACTCCAGCCTATCTCAAAAATAGTAATAATAAGGCTGAGCGCAGTGGCTCATGCTTGTAATCCCAGCACTTTCGGAGGCTGAGGCGGGCGGATCACGAGGTCAGGAGATCGAGACCACGGTGAAATCCCGCCTCTACTAAAAATACAAAAAAAATTAGCCGGGCGTGGTGGCGGGCGCCTGTAGTCCCAGCTACTCGGAGAGGCTAAGGCAGAAGAATGGCGTGAACCCGGAAGGCGGAGCTTGCAGTGAGCCGAGATTGCACCACTGCACTCCAGCCTGGGCGACAGAGCGAGACTCCATCTCAAAAAAAAAAAAAAAAAAGTAATAATAAATAAAATGAAATAAAAGAAAAGAAAAAAGAAAAATATCTATTAACCATCCAGCTATTCTGGAGGGGAAAAAAAAAACCAATCAACTTAACACCAAGAGTCACCAAGAGTACCTAGGATTTCCTGCTCCTTAAGTGAAGGGGGTAGTCATAGTAGAAGCAGAGGCTCGGTGTGGCACAGTGGTTTTCAAGATAAAATCTTACACAGAACCTCAACATATAAAACTGGTAACAATAAGATCTCTATTTTAAGAGGAAGTGAGGTGGTGTGAAGGCTTCCCCACTGTCTCATCACCTCAGGCCCGAGGCAGACTTAGAACTATACTGAGACATGGAAGGAGCAGTTGACTTCAAATCAGACAATCTGGGCTGGGCGCAGTGGCTCATGCCTGTAATCCCAGCACTTTGGGAGGCCGAGGCGGGTGGATCACAAGGTCAGGAGATCAAGACCATCCTGGCTAACATGGTGAAACCCCGTCTCTACTAAAAATACAAAAAATTAGTCAGGCGTGTTGGTGGGCGCCTGTAGTCCCAGCTACTCAGGAGGCTGAGGCAGGAGAATTGCATGAACCCAGGAGGCGGAGCTTGCAGTGAGCCGAGATCGTGCCACTGCACTCCAGCCTGGGTGACAGAGCGAGACTCCGTCTCGAAAAAAAAAAAAAAGAAAATTTGAATCAAAGTCTCAGCTCTTTCTATTTATACTCGTGTACTCATCAGCAAGTCACAATCTCCCAGCCTTAGTTTCCTCATCTGTAAAGTGGGGATAATATCTACCCCATCAAGTTACCATAAGGATTAAGTGAGCTAAAAATGTGAGTTGTTACAATGAGATTCTTCCTTATACTCCTCAACCACATTACATGACTGAAGAGTGTAAATACCTAAGGCCAGACACGGTGGCTCATGCCTATAATCCCAACGCTTTGGGAGGCCGAGGCGGGTGGATCACTGAAGGCCAGGAGTTTGAGACCAGCCTGGCCAACATGATGAAACCCTGTCTCTACTAAAAATATAAAATTTAGCCAGGCATGGTGGCACACCATCTTGTAATCCCAGCTACTCAGGAGGCTGATACATGAGAATCGCTTGAGCCCAAGAGGCAAAGGTTGCAGTGAGCCGAGATCATACCACTTCACTTCAGCCTGGGCAACCGAGTGAGACGGAGTCTCAAAAAAAAAAAAAAAAAGAAAAGAAAAAAGAAAAAAAGCGTTAATTCTAAATACCCTAAGTTTTTGTTTTTCAAATTTTTTTTTTTATTTTTTAGACAGAGGCTTGCTCTGTTGTCCAGGCTGGAGTGCAATGGCACAATCTCAGCTCACTGCAACCTCTGCCTCCTGGATTCAAGAGATTCTCCTGCCTCAGCCTCCCAAGTAGAAGTACAGGCGCACGCCCAGCTAATTTTTGTATTTTTAACAGAGAAAGGGTTTCACCATGTTGGCCAGGCTGGTCTCGAACTCCCAACCTCAAGTGATCCGCCTTGGCCTCCTCAAGTGCTGGGATTACAGGCATGAGCCACTGTGCCCAGCCTAAACACCCTAAATTTTAAGCTTAGAGGAAAATTTTAAATATAATTCCAATCAGTAATTTGATAGTATCTATTCTTCAAGTGCTAAAAATTACTCCAACTTCTGAAAACAGAAGTGTGATACTGAACTAGGGAAAACCAAAGTGTCTTGTTCAGAGTTAAATTTCACTCATTCAGATTACCAAGACAGACCCAATATCCATCATTATCCAACATTCATAACAGATACCACATTTTGCAAAAGATTCTAGGAAGCAGTCTTCAATTTTGTTTTTTCCTTAGCAGAACGCTTCAAATGAAATGTTACATGGAAGTAGAACAGGTAAAACTGATTTTTAAAAATGTGAAGCTGCTCTTATTGAAGTCTGAGTGGGAGTCTTGGAGCTCCCCAATGGCACGCCCCACCCCCTCACCCACACTGCAGTCAGTTAGAAACCCAACATCTAGCTTGATTTCCTAATGACCCAAGTGGGGGTTCCATTCTCCTGAGTGGCCACAATACTGATACAAAGTGCTGGCTGGCTGTGCCTATATTTCCTAAGATACAGCAACCGAATATGGGAAATGCCAATCTCACTGTTCTGAGAAAAAATAAGAATTCTGGATGTGCTGTCACAGAGCAATCTATGGCTGTGGAATTTTTAGTTTTATGCTTTATCCATTCCATAATCAGACTTTCACTACTAAATTGAGAAGTTCCACCCAGGTACAATGCACATGAGGCCAAGGTCATGAGCCTGAAGCACATATGAACCCTTCCCTGCACTCCTCTCAGCTAGATGAAATCCCAGTCATCTTTCAAGGTCCCATTCAAATGTAACCTCTTCTGTGAAGTCTTCCTTGACCCTGCCTATCCCTACCTGTGCCCCCACTACCCACAGAAAGTATTCTTTCCATTCCTACATTCTTTGTGCATCAATAGCACGGAATAGTGGGAAATATATAGGCGTGAATTATTCGACATTTACTGAGTTTCTACTGGGTGACAGGTACTATACACGGTAGACACTGGGGTTCAAGGACAAACAACACATGATTTCTACCTTCAACAATTTTTTTTTTTTTTGGTTGCCCAGGCTGGAGTGCAGCAGCGCTATCTCAGCTCACTGCAGTCTTGACCTTCTGGGCTCAAGCAATCTTCCTACCCCAGCCTTCCACCTCAGCCTTCCAAATAGCTGGAAGTACAGGCACAAGCCACCACACCCAGCTAATTTCGTTTATATTTTGTAGAGACAGGGTCTCACTATGTTGCCCAAGCTGTCTCAAATTCCAGGGCCCAAGCAATCCTCCTGCCTCAACCTCCCACAGTGCTAGGATTACAAGCATGACCTATTGCGCCCAGCCAAGAATTTTTAATTGAGACATAGGTGATTTGTGATATAATGTGATAGAACAATATAAGCACGTAATGGGAGCTCAAAGGAACACTCTTAGCCCAACCTGGAAGAGAAGATTCCTGAGCTGGGCCTTGAAGGATCAGCTACAGGCAGCCAGACAGACAAAGATGGCAAGGGCTGTTCAGCCAGGGGGGATAGCAAGAGCACTGTATGGAAATATGAGAGAGCATGGTCTGTCTCAGGAGAACTACTAGTAGCTGATAATTCATTCTTTCTTCTTTTCCTTTTTCCTTTTTCATTTTATTTATTTATTTGAGATAAGGTCTCGCCCTGTTGGCCAGTGCTGGAGTGGCATGATCATGGCTCACTGCAGCCTTGAACTCCCAGGCTCAAGCGATCCTCCAACCTTATCCTCCCAACCAGCTGGGACTACAGGTGTACACCACCACATCTGGATAATTTTTTAATTTTTGTAGTGATAGGGTCTCAGTATATTGCCAGGACTGGTCTCGAACTCCTGAGCATAAGCAATACTTGTGTCTCAGCTTCCTAGAGTACTGGGATTACAGGTGTGAGCCACTAGGCCAGGCCCCCTTTTTCCATTTTAAAAGACTGTAAAATGAAGGCTGGGCATAGTGGATCACACCTGTAATCCCAACACTTTGGGAGGCCGAGGTGGTTGGATCACCTGAGGTCAGGAGTTTGAGACCAGCCTGGCCAACAAGGTGAAACCCCATCTCTACTAAAAATACAAAAAATTGGCCAGGCACAGTAGCTCACGCCTGTAATCCCAACACTTTGGGAGGCCGAGGTGGGCGCATCACAAGGTCAAGAGATTGAGACCATCCTGGCTAACACAGTGAAACCCCGTCTCTACTAAAAATACAAAAAAATTAGCCAGGCATGGTGGCGGGCGCCTCTAGTCCCAGCTACTCGGGAAGCTGAGGCAGAAGAATGGCGTGAACCTGGGAGGCGGAGCTTGCAGTGGGCTGAGGTAGCGCCACTGCACTCCAGCCTGGGCGACAGAGTGAGACTCCGTCTCAAAAAAAAAAAAAAAAAAATTAGCCGGGTGTGGTGGCACACGCCTGTAGTCCCAGCTACTCGAGAGGCTGAAGCAGGAGAATCACTTGAACTCAGAGGCGAAGGCTGCAGGGACCCGAGATCTCGCCATTGCACTCCAGCCTAGGCAACAAGAGTGAAACTGTCTCAAAAACACAAAAATTAAAAAAAAAATTGTAAAATGGAAGATAGATTGTAGAAAATGAGGCTAGAAAGGAAGGTAGGTCTTGGAGGGTCCTGAATGCTAGGCCAAGGAACTTAAATAATTCCACAGTGAGGAAGAGGGGAGAGAAATAGTTGCGACGTGTACTCTGACTATAAAAACCCTTGTTACATTACAAAAGTTAACACAGAACTTTTTTTTTTTTTTTTGAGACGGAGTCTCGCTCTGTTGCCCAGGCTGGAGTGCAGTGGCGCCATCTCGGCTCACTGCAAGCTCCGCCTCCCGGGTTCACGCCATTCTCCTGCCTCAGCCTCTCCGAGTAGCTGGGACTACAGGCGCCCGCCACCATGCCCGGCTAATTTTTTGTATTTTTTTAGTAGAGACGGGGTTTCACCGTGGTCTCGATCTCCTGACCTCGTGATCCGCCCGCCTCGGCCTCCCAAAGTGCTGGGATAGAACTTTCAAAGCTTCAGAAATTCAGAATCATAAAAGTAAAAAGTGAGATTTGATTTTTAGGCAGATCACTCTGGCAGGGATATAGGAACAGATTTAAGGGGGTTGGATCAGAGAAAGAAGGTGGAGGGAGGCTTGGGTAATAGTTTAGGTGAATGTCAATGAAGTCTAAACCAGGGCAACATAGGCAGAGACAGACAGTAAGGGACAGAGCTGAGAAATCTGTAGGAAGGCTGAGTTTAAACACTGACTTTGCCTCTTACTGGCTGTATCTCTTTAGGTAAGTTAACTTAATTTTTTTTTTTTTTTTTTTTCTGAGATGAAGTCTCGCTCTGTCGCCCAGGCTGGAGTGCAGTGGCACAATCTCAACTTACTACAACCTCTGCCTCCCGGGTTCAAGCAATTCTCGTGGCTTAGCCTCCCGAGTAGCTGGGATTACAGGTGTGTGCCACCATACCTCACTAATTTTTGTATTTTTTGTAGAGAGGGGGTTTCACCATGTTGGTCAGGCTGTCTTGAACTCCCAACCTCAAGTGATCCACACCCTTCAGCCTCCCAAAGTGCTGGGATTACAGGCATGAGCCACTGTGCCTGGCCAAGTTACCTTATTTTTCTGAGCCTTATTTTCTTTATCTGAAAAATGGGAATACCACCACCTAATCTCATAGGATTACTGAGAAGATTAAATGAGATAATCTATGTCAAGATATTATCCAAACCTGGCATAAAGTAGGCAATCAAAAAATGTGGGTTCCCTTCTCACTCTCTCCCCATTCTCTCCTCTTAGGAATTATCTCTTTCTGCCTCCCCTTGTAGATTATGAGCTCCTGGAGGGCAGAGACAATTTCTTATTATTGCCTCTTATTCTTACTGAGTATCCCCTCAGCAGCTGCTACATAAAATATGTTCAACACATGTTTATTGGATGAATAAAGGATCAGTTAGCCCCCATAATGGAAGAAAATATTGTTTCCTTGGGCATAAGGTGACTTTGGCCCTCACATCAGCTTCCTCAAGATAGAAGTGGTCTGATCACAAGTGGGAGTGTGAGCAATGGCATCCATCAACACCACCCTGGAAAAATAGCTGAGAGAGAGCGTAACTTCAGTAAGTGGAAATAAGAAGCATCATTAGCTAGATGTTCTTTGTCCTGTGAAGAAGGAACCAGTGTGTGATTGATTGACTTCCACCCATTTGGCCTTCTCAGAGAGAGAGAGAGAGAGAGAGGCAGAAATTATGCCTTTAAAAAGCAGTGAGGTCTCTGCAGCCTTGATGTGCTTCCCTGTCAGCTGCACTGCTGTGGCGCTACTGTCAGTGTTCCTTTGTATAAGACAGGCACTGGCAGGGTTTCATTTCTTCATGATGCCCCATCTAGGTTTCTCTAAGCCCTGGATCAACTGAGATGATCCCTGAGGTAGGTGAAGGCTTAGGAATCTCAGACTCCATACATCATCTGGTCATAGAGCTCTGTCTCCTCAGCCTCCTATTTTAAAGGCTGGGCCTATTGCTATACGGGGGAATGCAGGCTTTCTTGATATTCCACTGCCTGCACTAAGGGCAGTGATGCGATAGGAGGGGCGAGTATCTGAAATAATTCACACCAAGATGCCTTTGCTAAGGAAGATCACTAAAACGGCATTTTGACGGAGGTTCTTGTGGGAGCTGGAGTGGCACTAGATAAATGCAGAGCCAATCCAAGCATCTGCCCTTCCCATATCTCAGCTTCAAGCAAACAAAGTCAACTTGATTCAGAATGAAATCCAAACCACATGCATGTACCCCACCCAAGGCAGTCTCATTCATTCTTGCCAATTAAAAAAATATATATAGTTGAGCTGGCTTTCCTTCAGCTCCAAAACAGTCTGGGCTAACCCCCATCTTCCTCCTAAGGAAGAATGGCTCCAGCTACTATTTGTGTCACTGTATGTTCACACAGCTTGCAAAACTCCCAATACCCCAGAGACTGCAGAAGTAATTTGTACCCTGAACTTGGACCTGGGGGCTTGCAGCGCAATTAAATGTGTACCAGGGTGGACGAGTCAGTCAGAATCTCTCCGAAGGCATGTTTGCTTTACTCCTCTTTGGGAAGAAAACGGGTGGAGGTGTTGGGTAGATAAAGACTATTGGCACATTTGAGGCTTCAACAAAGTCAGGCTACATCGAACAGCTCATGTAATTACAGGCACATTCCCCGACCCAAGATACTGCTCTGTGAACCTCCCACTTTACACACACAGAATTCTGCTCTGTCATTCCGTCTGCAGTTTTTGCTGCAGCCCTTCCTGCCACCCTTCCCACAGATTTCTGTTGAAGCAGGTGGAGGGGGAGGGAGGAGGGAACCTAGAGGGTGGTGGTAGATAAAGTTGAAGAGAAGAAGCTACACCAAAAGGGAGCCTCTCTTTGGGGAGGAGAGGGAGGATACATTTTCACATTACCTAGGGAAGGCAGATGGGGGAGAAATAGGAACGCGGGAGGAGAAGGAAACTAAATAAAGAGCACCAACGACCCCTGAGGGCAAAGCACAGGCTCTCGGAGGCACTCACTCAGGCTGCCCAGCTGTCGGATGACATTTGCCAGGGTGATGTTGGTCACGCATTCCAGCTCGCTTCTAACGCTAGGCAACGTCTGACGGCACAGGTGCCTTGGCTCGATGTTCCTCGTTACTAACGGCATGGTGGACCTGCTTCAGGCAATGTTCTGAATGATGAAAAACAACCTAAAAAAGAAATAACAGGAAAGTATTACTCAACCACAAATTCCAGGCACACTAGGGCTGTGTGAATCTTTTTTTTTTTTTTGTCTTACTCTGATCTAAAACAGCTTTAAAAAAAATCTTCATTCCCCCAATCTTTTTTTTTTTCTTTCATTTTTAAGTCCTCTCTCCCCTGCCCTTTTTAAGGTCTGCTATTAGAAGATCTGCTATGTAAGTTTAGAAATTCTGGACTGGTGACTGCTGCCTGAGGTACATAGGCAGCATAGAAACATTAAAGTGCCAACTACTGCTCCAACCAACCAGAGTCTCCAGAGGCAAGGCGGCATGGTTAGAAAGCAGCCCATTCGGCAGACACTGGACGGTATAGATCCTATCTCTGGGGTGTTCATAACCAGGACAGATCAGATTCTAGGCCACCAATTATAAAGATCAAAAAAGAACACTGTCACCTGATAATCTCCACAATGAAATCAAGCTGCCAATAGTGATTGATATACATCAGGATATAACTTTTCCAGTCCTTCCTTGGTGAATGGCTGTTAATGTATAGCTAACTACTAGGCCGGGCATGGTGGCTCACGCCTGTAATCCCAGCACTTTGGGAGGCTGAGGCAGGTGGATCCCCTAAGGCCAGGAGTTCGAGAGCAGCCTGGCCAAGATGGTGAAACCCTGTCTTTACTAAAAATACAAAAAATTCGCCAGGCGTGTCACGGGTGCCTGTAATCCCAGTTACTGAGGAGGCTGAGGCAGGAAAATTGCTTGAACCCGGGAAGCGGAGGTTGCAGTGAGCTGAGATTGCGCCATTGCGCTCCAGCCTGGGTGACAAGAGCAAGACTCTGTCTCAAAAAAAAAAAAAAAAAAGTATAGCTACACAGCTAACTACTAATGCCTGTATCTCTTAAGTTTAGTTTGTAAATTGACCGAACGAGAGAATATAAAGTAAAAATTTTACATGTTCAATATGTCAAACATGATGCTGAGTAAACTGTGTTGTAAGATTCCCTGGTGCTTTCTCTCCTACCCAACAGTTCCCTTTCTCGCTCCCATCCGGTTCAACACACCTGGGCCAAAAGGCTCTAGAGACAGCAGGAAGCGTCTGGAGCAGATCCGGAAACCTTCCAGTTACTGTTTCTTATCCGGTGGGCTGAGCCCCTTTCCCTAGGAAATCCCCCAGCACTTCAGGTTCATGCTGAGCTATTGTTTTAGATTTAGATTACCAAATTCCTAGTTTTACAAGGATAGGAGAGGGTTTTAATTTCCACAAAATGGATAAGACTACAGTCAAGGCAAAATGGACTGGTCCTCTTTCCACATCTTATAAAACTAAGGAAATCTAAAACAGCCTAATGGTTTTCATGCTAGGGAAAATGACAAATTCACTTCACATGAAAATGTAAAGCATAAAGTTAACACATCTAAGTCCTCAATTTTTTTTCTCATTTTCTATTCTTTTTTGAGACAGGTCTCGCTCTGTCACCGAGGCTGGAGTGCAGTGGCACGATCTCAGCTCACTGCAACCTCCACCTACTGGGCTCAAGCGATCCTCCCGCCTCAGCCTCCTGAATAGTTAGGACTACAGGTATGCACCACCACGCCCAGCTAATTTTTGTATTTTTTGTAGAGATGAGGTTTTGCCACGTAGCCCAGACTTGTCTCGAACTCCTGAGCTCAGCCTCCCAAAGAGCTGGGACTGTAAGCATGAGCCACCGCGCCCAGTCTTTTTGTTTTTTTGAGACGGGGTCTCGCTCTGTCGTCCAGTATGGAGTGCAATGGTGCGATCACAGCTCACTACATTCTTGACCGCCTTGCTCAAATGATCCTCCCACCTTAGCTTTCCGAGCTAAGTCCCCAGTATTATAAACTCCTCTTTATATATTTAAAAAAAAAAAAAGCAAAACAAGGGTTTACTTACATCAAATCTTAAAACACCAGCTCATCACCAAAAAGTTGACTGTGAATACAAAATGCTTAAACCAAACTAAATATTACAGACATATTGTCTGACCAAAAGAGAGAAAAAAATCTTTCAGGCTCAAAGGGGGAGTAGAACCCTTTGGAACAGACTGCTCCTTGTTATGGACATTCTGATCTGCTACAAGTAAAAATAAAACAGGAAGCCAGCAGCTTGGGGAACAAGATTTCCTGTCACCAACAGCAACAGCCCAAGAACCAAGAGAATCAGCTGTTTGCTTATAACTTTGAACCTCCCTTTAATAGTCACTGTGTGGCAGCTGTGCCTATCTTTGGGGTGCAGAGGTGTTTCCTGAATACTTGTCTACTGTCTAAGGAAATGATTTCCATTCCACTCCTCTGCTGAATTCCCCCTTTGACCCCATGGGTTTTCTAGTCCAAACCCTGGACTTTCCAATTTAACTCTTTCCCTCTTTTATTTAATGTAAAGGGTATCAGGTACTAAGATGCAATCTTCAGTAACACGTGGTAAAAAGAGAGTTTAGAACAGGAAAGGTGGGAGGAGGTTACATATGAAAGAACCTTGCAGGGCTCCGAACACCATCCTCTAGGTGTCCTTAGATTCCCAAATTTCAAACTTTTAAGACCAACCAGAAATTTGGTGTACAGCCAGTAATGACTGAAAACAGCCACTGTGGCTCTTCCACTGGTAATCATTTGAGTACTCATTCCAGCTTCTCAGAGGAGCTAAAAGAACCAGACCACCTTGAAATGCTGTGCTGAATGTGACCAATGACAGGGCATTCTGGACTTTCCCTCTGGATACCTAATGGAAACTGATTCCAGATGGCTACATAAATTTCAGGTTGAGGGTGGGGGGCAAATTCTAACACCTTGGTACTTTAGCATTTATGGTTTTCTAAGTGCCTTGGATAAGCAGAACAAACAATTAACTGTATGTCATCTGTTTGGGGTTTACCTGGAACCAAGTTTTCTAAGGCAAATGGCTTCTTGTCAAAAAGGCCAGTTACCACAACCAGCGGGAGGGTACTCAAGAAATAACAATATGTCAATATCTATTAGGACAAAACAATTAGAAAAGTTTATCTGCTATTGTTTAAAGTGATTTGTTTCAAAGCCACCAAAGAGAGACAAAATTCCTTGTTGTGTGAAATGACATGCACCATTGCTCATTTTTCTTTTGGATAATCAAGGATTGGTTTGTACAAGACGCATGGAGTTATGCATGATCTGAACCACAACAGTAACTTGACCAAGAAGAAAAAATCTTACATTCAAGTGAAAATAAACTTTCAAAAAGATTTCCAGGCTCTCTCTCGCACTTCAAGTTATAGAAAATGTATGGGCTTTATGGAGTCGAGACCTTCTTAGGTTAGCACCCTGACTAGTACACCTTACTAACTGTGTGATCTTGGGGGCAATTTTCCTAGAGACATTAAATAATATATATAAAATAAAAGATCCAGTACAGGGCTTTTAAAAAAAGGCAGTTATGGGCCGGGCGCGGTGGCTCATGCCTGTAATCCCAGCACTTTGGGAGGCCGAGGTGGGCGGATCACGAGGTCAGGAGATCGAGACCAAGACCATCCTGACTAACACGGTGAAACCCCGTCCCTACTAAAAATACGAAAAAGTAGCCGGGCGTGGTGGCGGGCGCCTGTAGTCCCAGCTACTCGGGAGGCTGAGGCAGGAGAATGGCGTAAACCTGGGAGGCGGAGCTTGCAGTAAGCCGAAATCGCACCACTGCACTCCAACCTGGGCAACAGAGTGAAACTCCGTCTCAAAAAAAAAAAAAAAAAAAAAAAGGCAGTTATTTGTGGTTCCACAGACCCTAGGCAAATCCTCCTGTAGAATAAATCCTATTCACTGATAAATATTTTATCTTATTATTTAAGAGACAAGGTCTGTCATCCAGGCCTCACTCTGTTGCCCAGGTTGGAGTGCAGTGGCATGATCATAGCTCACTGCAACCTCAAACACCTGAGCTCAAGTGATGCTCCCACCTCAGCCTCCCAAGTAGCTAGGACTACAGGCACATGCCACCATGCCTCGCTAATTTATTATTTTTTATAGAGATGGGGCCTTGCTATGCTGTCCAGGCTGGTCTCTAACTTTTAGCCTCAAGCAATCTTCCCACCTTGGCCTCCCAAAGTGCTGGGATTATAGGTGTGAGCCACCATACCCAGCCCCTCACTGATAAATATTTAAAAATACTTTTAACCATAGACATATTATATGGTGGAATGCAATATTTACATAAAAAATACATAAAGACAAAACTCTAGCCTTCAAAGGAATTTGGCAGGTTTTTCCTGGAGGCTGCTTCCAGCTGTGATCCTGGACCTCCTGAAGAACATATACTATCTCATTCTTCTAGTCTTTCATAACTGGATTCCTCATCTGAACCACAGAACAAAAAGGATGATTAGAGTGACAGTTTTCTCAATTCCCCTCAAGACTGTACATAACTAGCACCATTCTACGAGTACTGGAGAAAAGTTAATATACTACATACAATGAATGCCTAATGACATTAAGATTTAATTCTTTCACGGAACTCCAGTTGAGAAAGGCTTCTCTATCATCAGTAGCACCTTACTGGTATAGTGCACTGGATGTTGGGGAACCAATGAATTAAGGAAGTACAACAGGGTCACATTTGCATTTTAGACAAATCATTCTGCATAAGCACAGGAGTTATATGTGGGCAGGAGAAGGCTGGAAGTAAGAAGACCAATTGGGAAATTCTTCACAGGCTGACAAAGAGAAAGTAGATATGTAAAGGCCCACCCTACCACAGCTAGCAAATATGAACTGAGAAACTAGACAGGTGGCAGTTGCAGGGGTGAGCCCAGCCCTTCAGCCCCACCTGCTGCTCTCTTTAGTTTTATACAGTTATACTCACAAAGTGATAAAATGTATGTTTCTTTATCAAAAGCGTCAGAAAAGAGCTGAATGCTAGCGCCAATGAAGGAAAAGAGAAAGTGAAGAAAACCAATGAAGTGGTGGTTCTTGGTCAAAAAAGGAAATTCTAGATACATGAAAGAGTGGAATGCTCTATCTTTATGGAATCTGTGAAGGTCTTTTTCAGACATCTTTTACTTTGATTAGGGAAATTATATACTATAGTGATATCTGCTAATTTGAGGATTTGAGAAGGTCTTACCTTGGGAGATGTTAAATAGGAGAGGAATTAAATTAGAACTGCTGAGAATATAAAAGTTACAGGGAAGTAGATTTCAATTTATCTAGGTCATTTTAATTAGAATTGTCCGATAGTAGAATGGCTTATCTTTAGATAAGGTTATGAGTTCTCCAGCCCCATGCTCTGGATGACCAGCTATCAGGCATGTTGGGGGAGAAATTTCTAGCATTTATGAAGGTGTTGGAAAGTCAGACTAGATGACCTCTACAATGCCTTCTAAATCAAAGACGTTATAATTCTTATTCTGGGCTTTGTGTCCTCATCTACAAAATAAACAGACTAAGCTAAACATCTTTTAGAAGCTTCTCAGCTCTAAAATTTCTAGATTTGCTTCTACCCAAGCTGCCATGATCTCCTCACTCAGCCAACAGCCACCTGCATTCTGAACACACAATCAGAGGCACATTTAGGGACTGTAGAGAGGGGTAGATTATAGCCATGAATCATGCCCCTTCACCAGGTCTACATTTGTCTAATTACTAGGACCTGTGAGATCTAGAATGGCCCAAAGGAAGTTCCAGACAGAGCCCTGAGGTTATTTATACCCAAGAGGCTCCCGGACTGATCGAGGAGTCAGCCACCCAAAAAATTCCAAAGAAAAACTGCATTTTGGACCAGCTCCAGACATCCAGGCCAGATTCAGCAGTAACCCCATCTTCATCTGTAGCAAGTTTCAGCCTAAGGGACTTGAGAATGAGTCTGAAAACAAATAAAAGACTGCCAGACCTTCCTAGCCATGGCCTGGCAGTACCAGTCTGGACTGTTAGTGCCATGATGGCATTCATGCTTTGAAATGGAAACTGGATGAGGCTCTTTAAGGTCCCTCAAACAGTGAGATTCTTCAAGTCTGTATATTTGAAGTTATCATGCAATTTTTTTTTTTTTTTTTTTTTTTTTAAGACGGAGTTTTGCTCTTGTTGCCCAGGCTGGAGTACAATGGCACAATCTCGGCTCACCACAACCTCCGCCTCTCAGGTTCAAGCAATTCTCCTGCCTCAGCCTTCCCGAGTAGCTGGGATTACAGGCATACAGCACCATGCCCACTAATTTCTGTATTTTTAGTAGAGACGGGGTTTCCCCATGTTGGTCAGGCTGGTCTCGAACTCCTGACCTCGGGTGATCCGCCCACCTCGGCCTCCCAAAGTGTTGGGATTACAGGCGTGAGCCACCATGCCTGGCCTATCATGGAATACTTTTATATATCACATTTGGTCAGTATAAAGTTTTTTTTTTTGAGACGGAGTCTCACTCTGTTGCCCAGGCTGGAATGCAGTGGTGCGATCGCCGCTCACTGCAAGCTCTGCCTCCCAGGTTCACGCCATTCTCCTGCCTCAGCCTCCCAAGTAGCTGGGACTACAGGCACCCGCCACCACACTCGGCTAATTTTTTGTATTTTTAGTAGAGACGGGGTTTCACCGTGTTAGGATGGTCTCGGTCTCGATCTCCTGACCTCGTGATCGGCCTGGCTCTGCCTCCCAAAGTGCTGGGATTACAGGCGTGAGCCACAGCGCCCGGCCCAGTATAAAGTTAAAAAGAGACTCTGGGGCCAGGCACAGTAGCTCACACCTGTAATCCCAACACTTTGGGGGCTGAGACCGGAAGATTGCTTGAGCTCAGGAGTTCAAGATCAGCTTGGGCAACAAAGCGAGACCCTGTCTCTGCAAAAAATTTTAAAAATTAGCTGGGTGTGTGGTGCTAGATGCCTATAGTCTCAGCTACTTGGGAAGCTGAGGTGGGAGGATCACTTGAACCCAGAAGGTTGAGGCTGCAGTGAGCTATGATTGTGCCACTGCACTCCAGTCTAGGCAACAGAGACTGATATCCACCCTACTTTCTGAACTCTCATGACTGCTCCCAACAGCGTGGGGTGGGGTGGGATGAGGTGAGCTGGGGGTTGGAGGGTAGAAGAAAACACAAAGGGAGGGATATCTGTGAGAGAAGGGAGGATGCACTCGTCTGTGCCCCACACTCTGAATTCCTGTTATTACCAGGACAGAAGACAGATGACTGCTCATTCTTCTGGCTGTGTTTATTACTAGCTGTTCATGACAAATAAACAATGCTACATTTTGAGCCAAGGTCACTGATAACACCTGCAGATTTCTATGGTCACATCCAAAAAGCAAGCATGTTTGAGCTATAGCAATAACCATCACAACAGAAATGCTTCTCAAGGCAGTTCCTCTTTGAAACATACCCCCAAAATGCTGATCAGCAGTAGCAGGGGATGGAACATGTGGGGATGCTGCATGTGTGGCAATTAGGACTTCTGCTTTCACTTCAGCGTTTCCCACTGTTCTATAGTTAACAGCACTTTGGATGGGGACATATGAGAAGAGGGTTACTCTTGAGTTTCCTCTTTCAAGAGATACATTTCTTTATGTTAAAGAATATGGCTGGGTGTGGTGGCTCACACCTGTAATCCTAATACTTTGGGAGGTAGCAGCAGGAGGACTGCTTGAGCCCAGGAATTCGAAACCACCCTGGGCAACATAGCCAGACCTCATCTCTATTAAAAACAAAAAGATTAGCTGGGTGTAGTGGCACGCGGCTGTAGTCCCAGCTACTCAGGGGGCTCAGGCAGGAGGACTGAGGATTGCTTGAGCCTTGGAGGTTGCAAAGAGCTATGATCACACCACTGCACTCCAGCCTGGGTGATAGAGCCAGACCCTGTCTCAAAAAGAAAGAAACAAAAAAGAAAAAGAATATGCATTTCACAAGGTTTAAGAATTTCAGCTGGAAAGTCGAATAGTCATTTGACTTCAAAATGATAGACAATACATGGTCTTACTGTAATTTAAGTCTGTATATTAAAATGTTTAAAGTATGAATTTACTGTTGCATATAGCAGTCCTCATTACCATGCAGCAACTACAAGGAAGAACACTTCATTATAGGCTTAGGCACCCACCCACTTCCTGTTGAAATACAGGGTGGGGCTGAACTAACAAATATAACCACACTCTCTCTCCAAGCACAAGGAATGACAAATCCGTTTAGGTCACTAAAACAACGTCCGAAGGAGCTAGCAGGACAGAAATGGAACTCCTGCGGTAGATACAGAAAGTATTTGACTGGGAAAACTGAGAAAAAGAGCTTACTTGTGATCTAAAAGAGATATTTCCAATTTCATAAAGGAATGACACGCCGATTTTGTGCCTACATCCAGTCAATGTAGGGATACTTCTTGTCTTGACATGGCTTTAAGACAGTAGCTGAGGAAACAGAACTTCTAAACTCCAGTATCTTACTCCTTGAGCATAAGGTACATCTCTGAAGGACCATTCATTCACACCTGGTAATTCCATAACTTTTTATTATCTTTTGGGGGCAATAGCACCTTTTGTTCTTACCTTTTTACACTTCAGGGTCTAATCATAGTTTTGTTCTTAAAACTAAAATTGGGGGAATCTCTTAAACCTTCAAAATTGGTTTCTTCTAGTATCAACTTTTTCATAGAAAACTGTCTTTTAAATGGCCAAAATTAGACTCTCTTTTTAGCAGGATCCATCTGGTTGTCCAAAAGAAAATACATTTAAACTGTGAGTTGGAAACCTGGATTCTAGCTTTCAGTCTAATGATGACAGGCAATCGGGGATAAAATTTCAATTCATCCCTCTAGTCCAGCTGTAAACTACACTAAAAAATGCTTGAAAGATGCTATATGAAACAGAGATTTTGTATGCAAAGTATTCTGAGCTCTGAGGAAAAGATTTACCCGCATAAAGTATTTCTTGTATCTCCATCTTGGCCCAATTCCCTGTTATGGATCCACTTAAATTACACAGGATCTACAATGTGGTCACTGATGACTTTCAGTTACAGACAAAGTTCATTTTACTTTCCCAATCTAATGCCAATTTCTAGTAAAACCCATATCACCAAAATTGTATGGTTTGAAATACTTCAAACTACCCATCTAAATGGGCTTTTACTTTGATTGGATAAACACAGATTACGAATAATTGTACTCATAAATGGAGAAATCTTACCCTTTACCCCTAATAAGGTATCAGATTTCTTTCAGCCATTGTCATCAACTGAACATTAAATTTACACAGGAGTTTAACATGAAAAACAACTAAGCTGTTCTGAAAAAACAACACCCACTCACAAAACAAGTATCAAACCTCAACACATCAGTTCAAATCATTCACTAGATTACTAGAAATATGTCAATAACTCACACAAGCCCCAATAAAATACCCTTCATATTCAAACGCTTCTTTTTAAATTTATAGCCAATGACAGAAGAGAGTGCTCTCCGTTGATGGTACCCAGAAATTTGAGATAAGAGGACAGATACAAAATGCATTCCTCTCCAAGTACCTGGGAGGAAGCCAAACCTGGGCATGTATTCTCCCAGACAAACAGCCAAAAGTCTAATACACAGCTTGGTTTAATGGAAGGGTCTAACCCCATTTTACTATCTTACTATGGGATGGAGAAGATGGGGCTAGACTGCAACCTTTGTTTCTTGACTCTTGCAAGCAGCACTGAGTACTGTACTAGGTTAAACTTCCTTCGGTCAAGGTATTAGAGTACCCACTGGTGGATTAGCTACAGTGGCAGGTTTGAAAATAGAAGAGGAAGGAGATAATAAGAGCTGAATTGCACATCAGGCACTAAGTCTCAATTCATCTGGCTAGCTGTGTAACCATTTAATTGTTATGATGCCTTACTTCTTATTTCGAGCTTCTCTTTGCAGTAACTGCACCCTCTCTGGGATGGAAAGACCAAGAAAGAAACCAACTTTACACAACTGAGAAAGGCCAGGGAAAAGATGGCTGCAGAGCAACAAGAAGAAAATTCAGCAAAATGTTCTGTTGACACTTCAGGGCAATACACAAACACACTGTGTGGTCATGGAGCAGGCAGAAGCAGCAGTCCTGAGATGTGACTATTAATACACCAACTTAAGTGAGGAGAGTCTGAGACCTAGCAATCACAACTACACGTGAGACAGGGAGTGGAATTATGGAGCAAATTGCCATGCAATTCCATATGAACTATTCAATAGCCAGCTGTAACAAGAATTCATTCCTGAAAAAGTGTCACACACACATCTGTCACTAATGGCCAAGCCACCAGCAACTAAGAGTCAGCAGCAAAGGGCAGCTGTACATCTACTTCCTCTCACAATGTTTAGTCAGCACTCAAAGCATGAGACTTCTAAGCTAAAGTCCTTGAGTAGAGGGAAAAATAAGTAACTGTTCTTTCCTTTCTTTTTTTTTTTTTTTTTTGAGACGGAGTCTCGCTCTTTCACCCAGGCTGGAGTGCAGTGGCGCGATCTCAGCTCACTGCAAACTCCGCCTCCCGGGTTCACGCCATTCTCCTGCCTCAGCCTCTCCGAGTAGCTGGGACTACAGGCGCCCGCCACCACGCCCGGCTAATTTTTTTGTATTTTTAGTAGAGACGGGGTTTCACCGTGGTCTCGATCTCCTGACCTCGTGATCCGCCCGCCTCGGCCTCCCAAAGTGCTGGGATTACAAGCGTGAGCCACCGCGCCCGGCCTGTTCTTTCCTTTCTAACCTCAGTTTACCAGGAAGTTGCCAAAGCCCTAAAAATCTAGTAAGCAGTGGGGCAGAGCAAGAGCATGAACATTAGGAGACACAGGTGTGGGTTTCACTCCGCCACTGCCGCATTTTATAGCTTTGGAGCCTTGGCAAACAGTCTAATCTCTCAGTCTATTTCCTAGCCTGTTAAATCATTCTCATGACCCCTTGTCTGTAAAGTTGTTGTGAAGAAAAATGAAATAATGCATGTATAAAATGTTTAGCACAGTGCCTAGCACAGAATAACTAAAACAACAGTAGTAGTAATAGTAGTATCATGGTAGTAGTGGTGGTGGTAGTAGTAGTAGTAGTAGTAGTAGTAGTAGTAGTAGTAGTAGTAGAATGATTAACATCTAGATAGATATCTAGCACATGCCCTGTTCTAAATGTTTATATATGGTTCTCTTAACCATTATACAATACTGTCTTAATAAGCTTCAGGTCGTATTAATGGTTAACTACTAATTATAGTGCTGTTATCAATCACTGAATATTTATCAAGAAGACACTAAAAGACACAAAGAATATAAAATCTCTTCCTTGACTCCAGGAGCTTATAATCTAGTTGAGGAGAGAGAGAGAAAACCACAGTTAAGTAACAATATAGCAAATAAATAGAAGTTCAATTATGACAATAGAAAGGATGAAAAGATCACTGTGAACTGAAGGGACTGAACAGACTCCTTGGAACCTTAAAAATCTGAACTGGGGCTGGGTGCAGTGGCTCATGCCTGTAACCCCAGCACTTTGGGAGGCCGAGGTGGAGGATCGCTTCAGCCTAGGAGGTTGAGATTAGCCTGGGCAACATGGTGAGACCTTGTCTCTACAAAAAAAAATTAAAAGTTAGCCAGGTGTAGTGGTACACACCTGTAGTCCCATCTACTTGAGAAGCTGAGGCAGGAGAATCACTTCAACGCGGGACGCTGAAGCTGCAATGAGCCAAGATCCATGCCACTGCCCTCCAGCCTTTGAGACAGAATGAGACTCTGTCTCAAAAAAAACAAAAGTAAACAAAACAAAACCCAAAACCTAAGATCTGAACTGGGTAGAATTTGGATGTAAGAAAACAGAGGGAAAGGTTTTTCAAGGAGAGCTAATACGATAAACAGAAGTCCTGAACTTTACCACTAGTATTTATGGGAAAGTCACAATTCCAATGGGTTTCTACCATATTTCATCAAATTTAGGATGCCACTGATTGAAAGAGGCATTACGATTCAAGAGATGTTAAAATGGGGTGGGTATGGTGGCTCATGCCTGTAATCCCAGCACTTTGGGAGGCCAAGGAGAGTGGATCACTTGAGCTCAGGCTTTTTAGACCAGTCTGGGCAATGTGGAGAAATCCCGTCTACAAAAAATACAAAAATTAGCTGAATGCAGTGGCGCACACCTGTAGTCTCAGATACTCAGGAGGCTGATATGGGAGGGTCACTTTAGCCCAGGAGGTCAAGGCTGCAGTGAGCAGTGATCACACCACTGCACTCCAGCCTGGTGACAGAGTGAGATCGTCTTAAAAAAAAAAAAAAAAAAAAAAAAAAAAGCGATGTTAAAATGTGAGGAAAAAATGTACACCTGAGTCAATGAAATATAAATATATTATTTTAGAGACAAGGTCTCATCATGTTACCTAGGCTGAAACTTAGTGGCTATTCACAGGCACAATCATAGTGCACTAAAGCCATGAACTCCTGAGTTCAAGCAATCCTCCAGCCTCAGAAGGTGGACAAGGTGGTCTTTAAAAAATCTCTCTAACACTAAAATGCGTTTTATAACTCAGACTTACAAGAGAATACAGTTATGTACCACATAACAACATTTCAGTCAATGATGGACTATGATGGACCACATATATGACAGTGGTCCCATAAGATCATAACACTTTTTTTTTTTTTTTGAGATGAGGTTTCACTCTTGTCACCCAGGCTGGAGTGCAGTAGCACAATCTCAGGTCACTGCAGCCTCCCCTTCCTGGGTTCCAGCTATCCTCCCACGTTAGCCTCCCAAGTAGCTGGGACCACAGGCACGAGCCACCACGCTCGGCTAATTTTTTGTATTTTTGGTAGAGATGGGGTTTCACCATGTTGCCCAGGGTAGTCTAGAACTCCTGAGCTCAAGCGATCTGCCCGTCTCAGCCCCCCAAAGTGCTGGGATTACAGGAGTGAGCCACCACGCCCAGCCCCTTTTCTATGTTTAGGTATGTTTGGATATACAAATACATACTGGCTGGGAGTGGTGGCTCATGACTGTAATCCCAGCACTTTGGGAGGCCAAGGTGGGAGGATCACTTGAGCCCAGGAAGTTGACACCAGCCTGGGCAAAATGACAAGGCCCTGTCTCTATAAAAAATGAAAAATGTGGCTGGGTGCGGTGGCTCACACCTGTAATCCCAGCACTCTGGGAGGCCGAGGTGGGTGAATCACTTGAGGTCAGGAGTTCGAGACCAGCTTGGCCAACAGAGTGAAACCCTGTCTCTACTAAAAATACTAAAATTAGCCAGGCATGGTGGCACATGCCTGTAGTCCCAGCTACTCAGGAGGCTGAGGCATGAGAATCACTTGAATCTGGGAGGCGGAGGTTGCAGTGAGCCAAGATTGTGCCACTGCACTCCAGCCTGGCGACACAGCGAGACTCCGTCTCAAAAAAAAAAAAAAAGAAAGAAAGAAAAACTCAGCTGAGTGCAGTGGTGTGCACTTGTAGTCCCAGCTACTCAGGAGGCTGAGGCAAGAGGATCCCTTAAGCCCAGGAGTTTGAGGCTGTGGTGAGCCATGACTGATTGCTCCACTGCACTCCAGCCTGGGCAAAAAAATGAGACTTCATCTCTAAAAAAAAAATAGTAAATAAAATACATAATCAATATAACCAGCCTGGGCAACATAGAAAGACCCTATCTTTATAAAAAATTTTAAAATATGCTGGATCCCATAAACATATACAACTACTATGTACCTACCAAAGTTAAAAACTAAAAATAAAGGCTGGGCGCAGTGGCTCACACCTGTAATCCCAGGACTTTGGGAGGCCAAGGCCGGCAGATCACAAGGTCAGGAGTACAAGACCAGCCTGGCCAATATGGTAAAACCCCATCTCTACTAAAAATACAAAAATTAGCCAGGCGTGGTGGCACACTCCAGCTACTCAGGAGGCTGAGGCAGAAGAATCGCTTGAACCCAGCAGGTGGAGGTTGCAGTGAACCAAATTGTGCCACTGCACTCCAGCCTAGGAGACAGAGCGAGACTCCATCTCAAAAAAATTAAAATTAAAATTAAAAATAAAAATAGGCCAGGCGTGGTGCCTCATGCCTATAATCACAGCACTCTGGGAGGCTGAGATGGGCAGACTGCTTGAGCCCAGGAGTTTGAGACCAGCCTGGGTAACATGGATAAACCTCATCTCTATGAAAAACACAAAAAATTAGCCAAAGGGCCAGCCGTGGTGGCTCATGCCTGTAATCCCAGCACTTTAGGGGGCCGAGGTAGGCGGATCACGAGGTCAGGAGTTTGCGACCAGCCTGACCAACATGATGAAACCCAGTCTCTACTAAAAATACAAAAATTAGCCAGGTGTGGTGGCACATGCCTGTAAAACCAGCTACTCAGGAGGAGAATCGCTTGAACCCAGGAGGCAGAGGTTGCAGTGAGCCAAGATTGCGCCACTGCCCTCCAGCCTAGGAAACAAAGCAAGACTCTCTCTCAAAAAATAAAAAAATAAATAAAAAATAAAAAATTAGCCAGGCACAGTGCCGAAAACCTGTAGTCCCAGCTACTCTAGAGGCCAAGAAGGGGGGATTGTCTGAGCCCAGGAAGTCGAGCCTGCAGTAGGCTGTGATTGTGCCACTGCACTCCAGCCTAGGCAACACAGTGAGACCCTGTTTCTAAATAAATAAATAAATAAGTAAATAAAAAATTAGCCAAGTGTGGTAGCACGTACCTGTGGTCCCAGCTACTTGGGAGGCTGAGTTGAGAGCCTCGCTTGACTCCAGGAGTGAAAGTCCAGCCCAGGCAATAGAGCAAGACACCGTCTCTTTAAAAAAAAAAAAAAGGCCAGGCGCAGTGGCTCATGCCTGTAATCCCCGCACTTTGGGAGGCTGAGGTGGGCCGATCACGTGAGGTCAGGAGTTCAAGACCAGCCTGACTAACATGGTGAAACCCCGTCTCTACTAAACCACAAAAACTAGCTGGGCGTGGTGGCAGGCGCCTGTAATCCCAGCTACTTGGGAGGCTGAGGCAGGAGAATCGCTTGAACCCAGGAGGCAGAGGTTGCAGTGAGCCAAGACCGCGCCATTGCACTCCAGCCTGGGCAACAAGAGCAAAACTCCACCTCAAAAAAAAAAAAAAATTTTTTTTTTTAATATAGCTTGGTAAATCCAGAAGAATGTTCAGACAAAGAAAGCAAGGATTTCTTGAGCCACTAGCTATATGACCTTAGGGCAGTTAATCTCTCTGAGCCTCATCCGTAAAATGGGGGAAATACAAACTACCTTATAATATAGTTGCATTTATTTAGAGACGGAGTTTCGCTCTTTCACTCCAGCTGGAGTGCAGGGGGGCAATCTCGGCTCACTGCAACCTCCACCTTCTGGGTTCAAGTGATTCTCCTGCCTCAGCCTCATGAGTAGCTGGGATTACAGGCACCCGCCACCACACCTGGCTAATTTTTGTGTTTTTAGTAGAGACGGGGTTTCACCATGTTGGCCAGGCTGGTCTCGAACTCCTGACCTTGTGATCTGCCCAGCTCAGCCTCCCAAAGTCCGGGGATGACAGGCATGAGCCACCGCACCTGGCCTTAGTTGTTTTTATTTTTCTGAGACAGGGTCTGGCTCAGTCACCCACGCTGCAGTGCAGTGGTGTGAACGTGACTCATGCAGCCTCAGTCTCCTGGCCTCAAGCAATCCTCCCACCTCAGCCTCCAGAGTAGCTGGGGCTAGAAGCGTGCAGCACCATGCTCAGCTAATGTTTTCACTTTTTGTAGGAACAGGGTCTTACTATGTTGCCCTGGTTGGTCTCAAACTCCTGAACTCAAGCGATCCTCCCACCTCAGCCTCCCAAAGAGCTGGGATTACAGGCGTAAACCACCACGGCCAACCTAGGATAGTTCTAAGGATAAGATGTGATAACATATGTAAGCATTCCAGAGAGGTACCCAGCACCCAGTAGGTATTCAGTAACTGATAGCTCTCATTATTACTAAATCGAAGGAATGATGAGTTTATATGGACCTACCTCCTAGTAATGAAATAATCTAAAGACAGCAGGTCAAATTAAACAACAATGAGCATTACACAAAGGTATTCCTATATGGTCCTCTTTTATTTGGTTTCAGTGGAGGCCAAGAAGTAGGTGGGCCTCTTACCTTCTGAGACAGGCTCTTCAGGAACATGGAGACAAATACTGAAAAAGATGGATGGCCTCTGCTTACATTATACCTATTTTAAGGATTACAACAAAGGGTATCAGTCTTCCAAATCACAGTCAAGAGTCAATCCAGTATTTTCACTTTATGTACTTTGAAGGCAAAACATTCTTCAAGAGACTATTATCTGGATTGTGGTATTTCTTTATAAAAACACACAAACATCTTGGTGAGTGTCACCACTTCTAAGAAGCCTTCCCTGAATCTTCCAGTCCTAAAGTCATTTTCCTCCCTCCAAGTGCCAATGAGGTATGCTGAACCTCTTTTATAGCAGTCTCTACAGTCTATTTTATAGCACAGATTTTTGGTGTATACAACTCTCTGAGTACAGGAATTGAAAAACAAAGTATCTTTAAACCTAACATAAAGCAGTAGTAGCAACAGCAACTATATGGAGACAAAGTAGGATTCTTAAAATTTCTTTTCATCCTACAGTGTCTGCTCAATAAATACCTGTGAAATTCCTAAAATGTACCTGATATTTATTCACATTGTCTTGAATATTTCTAGTCCTCCAAACAATTTTCCAAGGTAAGCAGTAGTATTTTGATTTTACAGATCAGAAAACTAAAACCCAGAGTGATTCATAACTTTATGAAAGTCACACAGACAGACAGCTTTCAAGCCCAGGTCCAACTGTGTCCAAACTTCATGTTCTTTCCATGACACCACACTGACTCTACGCAAAACACCCAAACTAAGAAGTTAGACAAATACGCCCATAGTTCTCATCTTTATACACAAGTGCTGTCAAATTCCAGACTAGTTTCTTTCCCATGGAAAAAAGACTGCATGCTAACACAAGAAAGCATTCCTATTTACCCTAAAACTGAAATGGTGTTAATGAGTATAACATACTGCTTTCTCCCTCTCTGCACCCAATTTTAGACAGATGCTCAGGGACTTCACTTCTTTCCTTTAAATAACATAAACACAGGCTTATTTAAAATCCCAGCCTCAGATAACATGTGCAGATGCTACTGCTTTTCAAACTCCTGTTTTCAAACAGCTAGGCATTAGGGGTTGCAACACTTCTGACGGGTTACTTTTATCTACAGGGTCCCTGAGAATCACTTTAAGTTTCATTTTCTGTTTAGCTCATCAAATCTTCTCATCAGGGACTTTTTTTTTTTTTTTTAAAGCACCTCATCTTTCATCTTCTTTTACAATGAACTAAAACACTCCTATGGCTAATTCTTAATCTGTGTATGTATATTTAATATAATATTCTTCTGACTCTTTTTCTAAAAAGCACAGTTGTTTTTCCTATTTAGCCCAAACTAAGATAATTATATCAGAAGTGGGTTTTCTCCCATCTCTTTCTGCATATAGGAAATACTGAAAAGATAAGTCTTTTTTAATTATTAAATGTAAATAGCTCATTAAATATAATCCAATTACTTTAATCGTAAAAAGGAAGTAATTACAATAGGTACATGTATTCTTGCCTAGATTTAATATCTTAAATTAATCTTTTCAGCATTAATATTTTAAATTAACCTTTGACATTAGAAAAATGCAAGAAACTGATATCTCTTTCAAAATATATATAAAGCTGTTCTTTATGGATCTTTGTTGTGATTTCACCCACAAACAATTTTACAGGGACTGCAAAGAGGAGCAATTAAATACCACCTGCCCAAACTGAACTGGTATTTCTTGTCTGCTATAAATCATGTTAAAGGGTCTGTTTTAAATTCTAATGCTTTAAGGCCGGGCGCGGCGGCTCACGATTGTAATCCCAGCACTTTGGGAGGCCGAGGCGGGCAGATCACGAGGTCAGGAGATCGAGACCATGATGAAACCCCGTCTCTACTAAAATTACAAAAAATTAGCCAGGCTTGGTGGCGGGCGCCTGCAGTCCCAGCTACTCGGAGAGGCTGAGGCAGGAGAATGGCGTGAACCCGGGAGGCGGAGCTTGCAGTGAGCCGAGATGGCGCCACTGCACTCCAGCCTGGGCGACAGAGCGAGACTCCGTCTCAAAAAAAAAAAAAAAAAAAAATTCTAATGCTTTAGTGGGACAAGAAGCCTAGAGATGAATTCTATAGCATTCCAATAATCACAAAAGCTTCACTTGTAAAGACAACTCCAAGACAAAATTTGTTAGAAGAAACGCCTATAATCCCAATCAGCACTTTGGGAGGCTGAGGCAGGCAGATCACTTGAGCCCAGGAGTTGCAGGCCAGCCTGGGTAACATGGCAAAACCCCATCTCTACAAAAAACACAAACATTAGCCAGGCAGGCGTGGTGGTGCACACTGGTAGTCCCAGCTACTCAAGAGGCTGAGGTGGGTGGATCGCTTGAGCCTGGGAGGTGGAGATTACAGTGCACCAAGGTTGTGCCATCACACTGCAGCCTGGGTGACAGGGTGAGAGCCTGTCTCAAAAAAAAAAAAAAAGAAGAAGAAGAAAAGGAATGTCTTTGGTACAGTAGCCGGAACTTTGCATTACCTAATTGCTATTCTGTTACTATCAGTCGTAGTTCCCTGGGACCACCCTCAAGCATTCTTCTTGCTCTCTGGTCTCTAGCCCCTGGAGTATGCTGTTATAACACTGTCCCTCAGCGGCCTTCTGGTTCTTCCATTTTTACTTTCTTGGTGACCAATGGTAAATAAATTGCATAGCTAAATCTCTATAAACTGCCTTGAAAATGGGCTTTGACACAGTCTATACACTGAAGAATGTCTTCTAGAATGCAGGGAAGAAGCTTATATAAATGAAAAATTAAGAAGATGGAGCTTTCCTACCAAAATCTATTAATGAGTATTATTTTAAGATGAGTATGTATTTAGAAAAATAAAATTATATTTACATTAACACAGAACTTTTTCCAAAATTCAGAAATGGCAAGAGCAGCATGAATAGATAAGCTGTGAAGGTATCAATGGGCCATGTTTGTACAGCAGTTTCCCTCCAAATTAGAACAGTTCTATTTAAAGTACTAAGACATATCATGTGTTTTCAGCAACTCTCAAGGATTTCAATGAAATAGATTTTTCCCGTTCAGATCTTGTATTAATTAGCCAAAGGTGTATCTCTGCCTCACTGATACCATTTGGCAAAACAAATTAATGAAATGGATGAGGCTGGCTGTGATTAATCCCTTTGGTTGTTCAGATTGTAGCTATGTTGCAGCAGCTCCTGACTATGTAAGGCACTGGTTTCTGCAGTCATCCAGCCTAACTATGGAAAGTTATTTTATGGTCCGAAAAGACAGTGACATGGGTTGCTGTGGGTTCCCTCATCTCAAACACTAATGGATTCCGAACAGTTAAGAAAGTTTAGCTGAAGGAATGGAGCCTGATACCTGATGATGATCACAGTGCTCCAGAAGGGCAGCACCATTAAAAGAAAATAAGAAGTAATTTCACAGGTAAAAGGTACACCAGCAGCTAAAACTAAGTCCCTCGCAAAATTTAAATGATTCAAGTTTCATCTTGATAACACTGGTATTTTGTACAAAATATATCTTATTAGGCCAGCCCTTGAAAGTTAAAAAGGTGTCTTTAAATGCCTGCTGACCTCAAATTGCCATGTTCCATGCTTTAAAGGGATTGATTTTCTAGAGAAGGACAATATGATGTCAGATTCTGTTCAATGGAGATCAGAATACTATTTGGTGAGCCTGTTCTGCACCTGTGGAAGTAAAAGAATAAGACTGGCTCACACACCCTGAGGGAGGATGGTATTTATATGGGCTCTCCCTCTGACCTCTTGGCAGCAAATGTAAGAAAGTCCTCTTTTGAGCCTTAGGGGCGGGCCCAGGACTTTCAACTACCCATTCAAACAGGGTTACAATTCCCCTCCTCCACAATTAAGTTCCTTTCCTATTCTCCATGCATGCATGAATTGCAGTGACATTGACATGGGGGTTTGACATTAGTCTTTGAAGGTCATTTAAATCATCCTCCTTCCAAACTGCCTTAAAAGCCATGTATCATCCATTCCACAATGCCTGAGTGTAGGGTTTGACGAGATCGTACTCAAAGCAGAATCACCTGAAGAATAAAGAGAGTTCCAAATTTGGGCATCATAAAAAGAACAAATCAAAGAAATAAAAAGTGGTAAAACTCAGTTACTCAAAAGACAATAGTAAGAGAAACACTAACACCGAACACTGGACAAATGGAAACACTTCTACTGACAATCCTGTTTATCTAGGACAGTTGAAAGTGTCATCCACTGGCCAGGCACAGTAGCTCATGCCTGTAATCCCAGCACTTTGGGAGGCCGAGATGGGTGGATCTCTTGAAGTCAGGAGTTCGAGACCAGCCTGGCCAACATGGTGAAATCCCATCTCTACTAAAATTAATCAGGTGTGGTGGTGCATGCCCATAGTCCCAACTACTCAGAAGGCTGAGGCAGGAGAATCGCTTGAACCTGGGAGGTGGAGGTAGCAGTGGGCAAAGATCACATCACTGCATTCCAGCTTGGGTGACAGAGAGAGACCTCATCTCAAAAAAAAAAAAAAAAAAAAAAGGTCATCCACAATATGGCCCTTTCTATGCCTCCGGTTTCATCTCCTGTCACATTCTCATACACATATACCTTTCTTTGCAGTCCTACAGACCTCCCCATCGCACCCCACTGTACCCTGTTCTCTCTTACCTCCATACTTTTGCTCAAGTTTGACCACCCACCACAACCCCCACCAACCTGTAAGGTCTTCCAAGTCTGAGCTCAAGCGAAACACCTCTTGATGGGCCTTGCCCCAAAGGAAGCTGGTGTCCCCTCTTCCACATGCCATAATGGTTCTCTAAATGTCCCTAACACGTTGTCCATGTCTATACCATCACACAGGATTAAAATGAGTGGTTTTTTCACTTGCTGTCTTACTAGACTGTGAGTTCTCTGAGGCCGCTGCTATGAGTCATCTCTAATCTTAGTGCCTACCACCACGCTAGGTACCAAGAGAATGGTCAATAAATGTTTATCAAGGCCAGGTGCGGTGGCTCACGCCTATAATCCCAGCACTTTGGGAGGCCAAGGAGGGCCCTATCACTTGAGGTCAGGAGTTCGAGACCAGCCTGGCCAACATGGTGAAACCCTATCTCTACTAAAAATACAAAAATTAGCTGGGCATGGTGGCACGTGCCTGTAGTTCCAGCTATTTGGGAGGTTGAGGCAGGAGAATCACTTGAACCCAGGCGGCAGAGGTTGCGGTGAGCTGAGATCAGGCCACTGCACTGCAGCCTGGACAAAAGAGCGAGACTCCATCTCAAGAAAAAAAAAAAATGTTTATCAAATCAAATGAATGGAGCCATTGTTGGTTCTCGTGCTTTGGCTCTCACAAAGATAAGGATAAAGAGGGTGTCTGGACCTCCAGTCTGATAGCACTGCTTCCTGAGAGAAGATAACCCAAGTTCAACCTTTGTTTTAGAAATAGATTATTGGTGGCCGGGCGCGGTGGCTCACGCTTGTAATCCCAGCACTTTGGGAGGCCGAGGCGGGCGGATCACGAGGTCAGGAGATCGAGACCACGGTGAAACCCCGTCTCTACTAAAAATACAAAAAATTAGCCAGGCGCGGTGGCGGGCGCCTGTAGTCCCAGCTACTCGGAGAGGCTGAGGCAGGAGAATGGCGTGAACCCGGGAGGCGGAGCTTGCAGTGAGCCGAGATTGCGCCACTGCACTCCAGCCTGGGCGACAGAGCGAGACTCCGTCTCAAAAAAAAAAAAAGAAATAGATTATTGGCATCCCACCAGGTCATGAGAGAGGATCTCCATTTACCCCTCAAACTCAGGGGTCCAATCGGGGACAGAGCAGAGAAAGAAGTTAAAAATTATTGGCTGGGCGCGGTAGCTCAGGCCTATAATCCCAGCACTTTGGGAGGCTGAGGCAGGCGGATCGCCTGAGGTCGGGAGTTCGAGACCAGCCTGGCCAGCATGGTGAAACCCCGTCTCTACTAAAAATACAAAAATTAGCTGGGCGTGGTGGCAGGCACCTGTAATCCCAGCTACTCGGGAAGCTGAGACAGGAGAATCGCTTGAACCCAGGAAGCAGAGGTGAGTGAAGATCACGCCATCGCACTCCAGCCCGGGCAACAGAGCAAGACTCCGTCTCAAAAAAAAAAAAAAAAATTAGAGACCAAGACTACCGTGACCAACATGAGCTGTCTGCCACAACCATCTCATTCTTGTACCTCAAAGCTCTTACTCCCTAATGTAAAGAGAGAAAAATGATAGTTATCAGCCAAGGGAGAGAAATTTCCAAAAAGGCTAAGGAATGTCAGAATAAGTCATGATAATTAGCACATGTCCAAAGAAATACAGGGTGTTTTAAACTTTCCAGGTACTTGGCCTAAAATGTTAATAAGACCCTGAATCATGCCGGGCGCGGTGGCTCAAGCCTGTAATCCCAGCACTTTGGGAGGCCGAGGCGGGCGGATCACAAGGTCAGGAGATCGAGACCATCCTGGCTAACATGTTGAAACCCCGTCTCTACTAAAAATACAAAAAATTAGCCGGGCGTGATGGCGGGCGCCTGTAGTCCCAGCTACTCGGAGAGGCTGAGGCAGGAGAATGGCGTGAACCCAGGAGGTGGAGCTTGCAGTGAGCCGAGATCGTGCCACTGCACTCCAGCCTGGGCGACAGAGCAAGACTCCGTCTCAAAAAAAAAAAAAAAAAAAAAAAAAAAAAAAAAAAAAAAAAAAAAAGACCCTGAATCTCCCAAACCAGCTTCTTGTCTTCCTCTCCGCAATACTTTTGTCCCACCCATCTACCCACCAAGCTGTCTGCCTTTCTTTTTTCCCCCTCCCCGCCCCCTTTTTTTTTTTTTGAGACGGAGTTTCACTCGTTGCCCAGGCTGGAGTGCAATGGCACTCAGCTCATCACAACCTCTGCCTCCCGGGTTCAAGCGATTCTTCTGCCTCAGCCTCCTGAGTAGCTGGGATTACAGGCATGCGCCACCACGCCTGGCTAATTTTGTATTTTTAGTATAGACGGGGTTTCTCCATGTTGCCTAGGCTGGTCTCGAACTCCTGACCTCAGGTGATCTGCCCGCCTTGGCCTCCCAAAGTGCTGGGATTACAGGTGTGAGCCACCACACCCGGCCTCCTTCTCCCTTCTTTTCTGTTCCCTTCCCTTCTCCTCCCTTCCCTCCCTTCTTCATTTCTTTCCTCAATAAATATGGGTAGAGCTGGTGAAAATCTGGCACACAAATGACAACTATAAAATATATATGGAGCCACGCATGGTGGCTCACACCTGTAATCTCAACACTTTGGGAGGCCAAGGCAGGAGGATCACTTGAGCCCAGGAATTTGAGGCCAGCCTAGGCAACACAGTGAGATCCCATCTCTAGAAAAAATACAAAATAATTAGCCAGGCATGATGGTGTGTGCCTGTAATCCTAGCTACTTGAGAAGCTGTGGTGGGAGGATTACCTGAGCCCTGGAGGTTGAGGTTGCAGTGAGCCAATAATCACACCATCGTACTCCAGCCCGGGCAAAAGAGTGAGACCCTGTCTCAAAAGAATAAAAAGAAAAGAAAAGAAAAAGAAAACTCTTTCTGTTGCTCTGGAATTTTGGCACAGATGCAAAAACCAAGTAAAAAACAGTAGATACCATGTATTCACAAAGTCTAGACTGAGCTGCTAGACCACTTTTGTAAGATTAGAAGAGAAGACAGCCCCCAGCCAGGTCTTCGAGAATTAGGTGATCACCACTCCACCCACATAAAAGGCTGAGGTTGAAAGAATAAGAGAGAAAATATCTGTGGAAAAAGTTGTTGACTATTTTACTTCCTCTCAGATAAAGGTAGGGAGGAGCTTCAGCCTGACTTCAAACCTCAAATAACAGGCTTAAAAGAAATTAATGAGAGAGCTTGACATGCATCTTCAGAAATCTGGGAGTCAAAGGGACTGGTGTTTGACAGATGTTGGAAGAAGTTGAAAGGTGAAAGTCTGGATGGAGCTGGTAGAACAAAGAAAGGAGCTGTGTAGAAAATGAAATGTTTCTCCCCCAAGGAAATGGTAAAGGGGTTTATTTCCCTGGTTCTAGATGTAGATCCTGTGGAAAAAAAAAAAAAAAAGCCACTCCAACTCACTCAAATAGGACCATTCCAGAGAGGAACACAGGGGTTACACTGTACCCCATAGTGAAGTACCCCTTAAGAAGCCTCAGGAATGAGGTAGACAGTTGTAAGTGACCAGCAAGTGAGAATTAGTCCTCCTTTATAAGTTTACTGCAGTCTGAAATCTCAGCAGAGGAACTCCAAAAATCCCACAGTTGCATCCCCCAAGAGGAGGAGCCAGCAATAATGAGTTTATCATCCATGGGCAGAAAGACAGATAACAACTGCACTTGCCTCGCTTACCTTCTCCCTGTGAGCTCATTGCTCTTTCTGATGCCTCCATGCCTCCATTTTGGCACAGATGCAAAATCCAAGATTAAAAACAAAACAAAACAAAACAAAACAGTAGATACCGTGTATTCACAAAGTCTACATTGAGCTGATAGACCCATAGACCCT
>NW_026652284.1:25550861-25551273 GCF_009828535.3 Hylobates moloch
TTTTTGTATTTTTAGTAGAGACGGGGTTTCACCGTGTTAGCCAGGATGGTCTCGATCTCCTGACCTCGTGATCCGCCATCCTCAGCCTCCCAAAGTGCTGGGATTACAGGCCTGAGCCACCGCGCCTGGCCAGACCATTTTTATAATATCAGAAGAGAGGACAGCTCCATGGCCAAGAGTTGCTTTTAAACTGGTCTCAACTCTTTAATTCTTTAAAGTAATGGGAGTCTTTTTATTATTCAAGAGTGACTGGGGGTCAGGCGCGGTGGCTCAGGCCTGTTATCCCAGTACTTTGGGAGGCCAAGGAGGGCGGATCACGAGGTCAGAAGATAGAGACCATCCTGGCTAACAGGGTGAAACCCAGCCTCTACTAAAAATACAAAAAATTAGCCGGGCGTGGTGGCGGGTGCCT
>NW_026652284.1:25551673-25756031 GCF_009828535.3 Hylobates moloch
ATATATATATATATATATATATATATATATTGTCTTCGTATAAAGTAACACACAATTATTTGTTCATTCAATGAAACTTATATACCAGGCATTGTGCCACACACTTAGGATATTAATTTAATACTTCCTCTGCCCTCGCAGACCTTGCAAGCTCCTAGAGATACAAATAAAGGGGACAATAATACTGTGGTAAGTGTGACCACAAATGTTAAGTTCAAGGTATAACGGAAGTATCCAGCTCAAGTTGGGGCAAAGAGAGGGAGTCAGTTAAGAAAAGGTGTCTTAAAGGGCAAATAAACCTAGTTAAGAACTTCCAGGTGGAGGGAGTAGCATACGCAGAGGCAAAAACAGTGTTCCAGGAACAGAAATGGCTTATGTGGCTGAAGTGTAGGAAGTCATGAATGATGAGGCTAATAAGGCAGACAAAAGCTGAGGCACAGAGAACCTTGTATGCCAGGCTACAGCACTTACAGAGTGTGCTGAAAGCTATAGGGAGCTATTTAAGATTGAGGCCAGAGAGTGACATGATCAGATTTGCATTTAGAAAGCTCTCTCTGGCAGCAGTATGGAGAATATACTACATGAGGCAGTGAAAGACTGAGGCAGAAGTCCAAGTGGAAGCACTTCTAATTGATAGAATCTACAGAACAGGAGAGTTGCAAAACAGGATGATACAAAGTGTGCTATACTGGGTTTGAAAGACCAGGTACACTTTCTTCCTTGAACAATTAAATTACAGTAGTCACCCCTTATCCTCAGAGCATAGTTCCAATACCCTCAGATGATGCCTAAAACCGCAGATAGTACTGAAGTGTACTCTTTTATACGTACATACTTATGATAAAGTTTAATTTATAAATTAGGCACAGTAAGAGATTAAGAACAGTAATAGCACAATTACAGTAATATTAGTAAAAGTTAAGTGAATGTGGTCTCTCAAAACATCTTACTGCACTGTATTCACCTGTTTTTGAACCAGAGTGGAACACAGGTAATTGAAACTGGATAAGGCAGGGGACCACTGTATTTAATCTCTCTGAGCCTCAGTTTTTACTATTTGAAAAATGTGTTTATTTGCAAAAGAAGAACTAGGGAGAACACGAGGCTAGATCAAGCGTCAGCAATCTTTTCCTAATGCTTTAAAATTATTTAGAGATATAGTTTTTTAAAAAATAGGCTGGACGCAGGCCGGGCGTGGTGGCTCATGCCTGTAATCCCAACACTTTAGGAGGCCAAGGCAGGTGGATCACGAGGTCAAAAGATCAAGATCATCTTGGCCAACATGGTGAAACCCCATCTCTACTAAAAATACAAAAATCAGCTGGGCGTGGTGGTGCTCACTTGTAGTCCCAGCTACTTGGGAAGCTGAGGCAGGAGAATCGCTTGAACCAGGGAGGCAGAGGTTGCAGTGAGCTGAGATCGTGCCACTGCACTCCAGCCTGGTGACAGAGTAAGACTCTGTCTAAAATAAATAAATAAATAAATAGGCCAGACATGGTGGCTCATGCCTGTAATCCCAGCACTTTAGGAGGCTGAGGTGGGTGGATCACCTGAGGTCAGGAGTTCGAGACCAGCCTGGCCAACATGGTGAAACCCCATCTCTACTAAAAATACAAAAAATTACCCAGGCATGGTGTCATACACCTGTAGTCTCAGCTACTCAGCAGGCCGAGGCAGGAGAATTGCTTGAACCCAGGAGGCAGGTTGCAGTGAGCTGAGATCACACCACTGCACTCCAGCCTGAGTGACAGAGTGGGACTCTATCTCAAAAAATTAAAATAAAAATAAAAATTTAAAAAATTAAAAATATATGTAAACTCTAAAGACTCATGATATAGCAAATGTCAGCGTATCTATCACTGCTTAAGAATAATATTGCCGGGCATAGTGGCTCACGCCTGTAATCCCAGCACTTTGGGAGGCTGAGGTGGGTGGATCACCTGAGGTCAGGAGTTTGAGACCAGCCTGGTCAACATGGTGAAACCCCATCACTACTAAAAATACAAAAAATTACCCAGGCGTGGTGTTATACAGCTGCAGTCTCAGCTACTTGGCAGGCTGAGGCAGAATTGCTTGAACCCACGAGGCAGGATGCAGTGAGCTGAGATCACATCACTGCACTCCAGCCTGAGTGACAGAGTGGGACTTCACCTCAAAAAATTAAAATAAAAATTTTTAAAATTAAAAATATATGTAAACGCTAAAGAATCATGATATAGCAAATGTCAGTGTATCTATCACCCAGTTTAAGAAGAATACTGCCAGGAGTGGTGGCTCACGCCTATAATCCCAGCACTTTGGGAGGCTGAGGTGGGTGGATCACTTGAGGTCAGCAGTTTGAGACCATCCTGGCCAAAATGGTGAAACCCCGTGTCCACTAAAAATACAAAAGTTAGCCAGGTGTGGTGGTGGACGCCTGTAATCCCAGCTACTCGGGAGGCTGAGGCAGGAGAATTTCTTGAACCCAGGAGGCGGAGGTTGCCATGAGTGGAGATCACGCCACTGCACTCCAGCCTGGGTGACAGAGAAAGACAATGTCTCAAAAAAAAAAAAAAAAAAAAAAAAGGTCAGGCATGGTGGCTCTTGCCTGTAATCCTAGCACTTTGGGAGGCCGAGACGGGCGGATCATGAGGTCAGGAGATCAAGACCAGCCTGGCCAACATGGCAAAACCCCATCTCTACTAAAAATACAAAAACTAGCCGGGCATGGTGGTGCACTCCTGTAATCCCAGCTACTGGGGGGCTAAGGCAGGAGGATGCTTGAACCTGGGAGGTGGAGGTTGCAGTGAGCTGGGATCACACCACTGCACTCCAGCCTGGGCAACAGAGCGAGACTCCGTCTCAAAAAAAACAAAAAAGAATATTACTATTAGCCTTAAAGCCCCCTGCATACTCTCCCAAAGCCATCTCCTTTCCTTATCCTGAAATAACTATCTTAAATGTGTGACATGTGTTTACCATTTCCTTTTCTTTATAGTTTTATCACATTTCTATCTCTAAATGTTATATTGTTTAGTCTCACATTCTAGAACTTCATATGATTCTAATATATATATATTTATATATTTTATATATATATATATATTTTTTTTTTTAAGATACAGGGTCTCACTTTGTTGTCCAGACTGGAATGCAGTGCATGATCACTCTTTGTAACTTGTAACTCCTGGGCTCAGGCAATCCTCCTACTTCAGCCTCCTGAGTAGCTGAGACCACAAGCGTGTGCCACCATGCCCAACTAATTTTTTTTTTTTTTTTTTTGAGACTGTTGTCCTGTTGTTCAGGGTGAAGTGCAGTGGTGCAATTACAGATCACTGCAGCCTCAAACTCCTGGGCTCAAGAGATCCTCCCAAGTAGCTGGGACCACAGGCATGCACCACCAATGCCCGGCTAGTTTTTAAATTTTTTGTAGAGACAGGGTCTTCTTACATTGTCTAGGGTGGTCTCGAACTACCGGGCTCAAGGGATCCTCCCGCCTTGGCCTCCCAAAATGCTGGGATTACAGGCATGAACTACTGTGCCCAGCCACTTTTAAAATTTTTTTGTAGAGACAGTGTCTCACTATGTTGCCCAGGCTGGTCTTGACCTGATATCTTTATTCCTAATATTAACATATATACCCTTCTGCAACTTTTTGTTCCTGAGATTAATTTATGTTGCTATAGCTGCGATTTACTCATTTTCACTGTTATATAGTATTCTATTGTAGGAACATATCATGATTTACTTATCCAATCTCAAGTTGATCAACATTGGGATTTTTTCTCCAGTTTGAATTTTTTGTTAGTTTGTTTTGCTATTGTCAACGGTGTTGCTATGGATGTTTTTGTACATGTCTCCTGGTCCACATATGTAAAGTTCTTTAGGGTAGACACCCAGGAGTGGAATTTCTGGGCCACAGGGCATGTACATCCTTAATTATGAGACAATACCAAATTGTTTTTCCAAAATAGTTGTGCTTATTTACACTTCTGCTTGCAAAGTTCTAGTTGCTTCATATCCTTCCCAACATTTTTTGTCAGACTTTAATTTTTACCAATCTGATGAACACAAAACCAGCATATCACTGCAGTTTTAATTTGCATTCCTCCAATTACTGATGAGGCTGAGCATCCCCAAGTCTTTTCAGAAGAAGGAGCTACTTTTTGTTTTTCCAAAACACTGAGATCAAGCTCTCTCCATCAAAGTCTGGAATGGCTAGAGTATGTGCCAGCAGCTGCCTCCTAATAATTAACCAGATGAAGTCTGGTCTCTTTCAGCACTAAGGTAAAACTATATGACCAAATCTCCGGCATGTATCAACACATGACATAGCAGGAAACCTTAAAATTTTTATCTGAGAATTGGGGGTGGGTTAGCGATGTGAGAAGGGCCGAGACTGAGACAAATCAGACTAGGAATGACCAGAGAGAGCATGTGTTATTTAAGGCCCTTCAGTATCTGACACGAACATACTTGTTTAGCCTCATCTCTGGCCACACCTTTCCAATGCTCTAGCCTCCAGCCACTCACTGCTCACCACAGAAGCCCTGCACTCCAATGTCTCTGTGATTTCACTCAAGACATTCGCCACTTCCTGGATTACTTACCTTTTTGTTTTTTTCCTGCTTCTTAAAATGTGATTAACGCTTCCCGGCCCAGTTCAAGTGTAATTGCTTCCATGAAGCTATCCTGACCCCATTCCCCAGAAAAAATTAATCAAGCTTTCATCTACTCCAATAGAACTCTATTATTATTTTATTATAGAATCCATCCCATATTACACTTGGAACAGGAAGACTGTGAGCTCTTTGAGGGAAGGTACTGTCTTTTAAATCCTGTGGTGCTAAGCAGCCCTTCTGTCACTCATCAAATCTTCATAAAATTCCTGATAAATGGACAGAAAGATAAACAGAAATCTACTGGGAAACAAATCTCTAAACAGTGGAAAGGTTAGGACGGGCGCAGTGGCTCACACCTGTAATCCCAGCACTTTGGGAGGCCGAGGCAGGCAGATCACAAGGTCAGAAGATCGAGACCATCCTGGCTAACACGGTAAAACCCCATTGCTACTAAAAATACAAAAAATTGGCCAGGCATGGTGGCAGGCACCTGTAGTCCCAGCTACTAGGGAGGCTGAGGCAGGAGAATGGCGTGAACCCAGGAGGCAGAGCTTGCAGTGAGCTGAGATTGTGCCGCTGCAATCCATCCTGGGCTACAGAGACTCTGCCCCAAAAAAAAAAAAAAAAAAATGGGAAGGTTCTTTCTGACTCTTGCAGACTATGAAGAAAAAAAAATCAGAGAAAAAGCAAAGAAGGAGACAAGGAGTAGGAGCTAATGAAAAAGAAAATAGGACAACAGGGTCCCCTTAGTAGAGATCCATATCAGATAGGCCAGGAAGTAAAAATGTAAACCACAGTTCACCATTTAAATGTGGGGGACAACAACATGGAAAGTGAAATTTAGAACTGATTTTAAAACTATAGGCTGTATCTTGAAAGTGATCAAATTTAACTGGAAAATTATTTGGATATTCCCCAGTGATTAGGAATAAATAAATAAATACATAATTTGGTCATGGTGCTTTCCTCTGGAAGAAGTTGTTTAAGTAAAACTTCCATTTATTTAATAGTTAAAGGTTTTCTCTTTCTTTTTTTTTTTTGGAGACAGAGTCTCTTTCTGTCACCCAGGCTGGAGTGCAATGGTGCGATCTCAGCTCCACTGTAACCTCCGCCTCTCGGGTTCAAGCGATTCTCCCGCCTCAGCCTCCCGAGTAGCTGGGAATACAGGTGTCCACTGCCACGCCGGGCAATTTTTTTTGTATTTTTAGTAGAGATGGTGTTTCGTCATGTTGGCCAGGCTGGTCTCAAACCTCTGACCTCAGGTGATCCGCCCGTCTCAGCCCCCCAAAGTGCTGGGATTTACAGGCGTAAGCCACCGTGCCCGGCCTGTATTTTTTTTCTAGTAGAGACGGGGTGTTTCACCATGTCGGCTAGGCTGATCTTGAACTCCTGAACTCAAGTGATCCACCCACCTCGGCCTCCTAGTGTGCTGAGATTATAGGCATGAGCCACCACACCAGACCAGCTTTTCTATTTTTTTCTTACATCATCTTGGTAAGTTATCTTTTCCTAGGAGTTTGTCCATTTTTATGTTAAGTCCTCAAATTAACTGGCACAGTATTTATTAAATTGATTAGTAGGGTCGGGCGCAGTGGCTCATGACTGTAATCCTAGCACTTTGGGAGGCTGAGGCAGGTGGATCCCCTGAGCTCAGGAGTTCATGACCAGCCTGGGCAACATGATAAAACTCTGCCTCTACAAAAACTTACAAAAATTAGTCAGGCATGGTGGCTGACGCCTGTAGTTCCAGCTACTCAGCAGACTAAGGTGGGAGGATCACTTGGGCCCAGGAGGTGGATTAGTAAAAATTATTGTTATTAAGACAAAAAGGATAGAAGAATGGAAGAATGGAATAATGGCAGAGTATAATCCAGATATAAAGATTTGGGATTCAACAATTGTCACCTTTTTTTTTTTTTTTTTTAAGAGACAGGGTCTTACTCTGTTGCCCAGGCTAGAGTGCCGTGGCTTAATCATAGCTCGCTGCAGCCTCAAACTCCTGGGCTCAAGTGACCCTCTTGCCTCAGGCTCCTGAGTAGTTAAGTCTATAGGTGTGAGCTACCTCTCCTGGCTAATTTTTAAATTTTTTTGTAGAAATTAGGTCTCACTATGTTGCCCAGGCTGGTCTTGAATTCCTGGGCCTAAAGCAATCCTCCCACCTCTACCTCCCAAAGTGCTAGGATTACAGGCATAACCATACCCAGCCTAATATTTCAACATTTTAACGTATCTCTGTGTTCTCAGAATATAGGTTTCTTTTGGACAGGAGATTGTGTCTTTTGCACACACTGTGTTGTCAAAAGTATTTGTTGGCCGGGCGCAGTGGCTCATGCCTGTAATCCCAGCACTTTGGGAGGCCGAGGCAGGCGGATTGCCTGAGCTCAGGAGTTCGTGACCAGCTTGGGCAACATAGCAAAACTCTGTAGCTACTAAAATACAAAAAAAATTAGCCAGGCATGGTGGCCTGCGCCTGTAGTCCCAGCTCCTTGGGAGGCTGAGGCAGGAGAATTGCTTAAACTTGGGAGGCGGGAGGCGGAGGTTGCAATGAGCCAAGATCGCGTCACTGCCCTCCAGCCTGGGCGACTGAGCGAGATTCCAAAAAAAAAAAAAAAAAAAAAAAAGGCCTTGTTGATTTCCTCTATCAAATAAAAAACACAAAACTGGTAATTCAAGGCAAATAGGTATTTATTTTATTATTTTAATAGCTCATTTTCATGAATGCATGGTTGATCCCAGTTAAAGATAACTAATATTTGTAGTTTTCCTCAAAAATAAAGATTTTTAAAAATTAGGCTGGGCGCGGTGGCTCACTGTAATCCCAACGCTTTGGGAGGTCAAAGCAGGTGGATCACTTGAGGCCAGGAGTTTGAGACCAGCCTGGCCAACATGGTGAAAAACCATCTCTACTAAAAATACAAAAATTAGCTGGGCGTGGTGGTGCACGCCTGTAATCCCAGCTGCACGGGTGCTGAGGCAAGAGAATTGCTTGAAACTGGGAGGTGGAGATTGCAGTGAGCCGAGATCACGCCTCTGCACTCCAGCCTCGGTGACAGAGCGAGATTCTGCCTCAAAAAAAATAAAAAATTAAAAAATTTAAAAAAAAATTGTAAAAATTGGCGGCCGAGCACAGAGGCTCATGCCTGTAATCCTATCACTTTGGGAGGCTGAGGTGGGCAGGTCACCTGAAGTCAGGAGTTTGAGACCAGCCTGGCCAACGTGGTAAAACCCTGTCTCTACTAAAAATACAAAAATTAGCCAGGTGAGGTGGCAGGCGCCTGAAATCTCAGCTACTCAGGAGGCTGAGGCAGGGGGATCACTTCAACCCAGAAAGCGGAGGTTGCAGTGAGCCGAGATCGCACCATTGCACTCCACTGGGCAACAAGAGCAAGACTCCGTCTAAAAAAAAAAAAAAGTTTCAGAGGCCATTCTCATTTGTGAGTTTTTTGTTTTTTTTGAGACCTGACCGTGTCTGTCATCCAGTCTGGAGTGCAGTGGCATGATCATAGCTCACTGTAGCTTCAATCTCTTGGACTCAAGTGATCCCCCTGCCTCAGCCTCCCAAGTAGCTAGGAATACGGGTATGTGCCACCACCATACCTGGCTAATTTTTAAAATTTTTAGTAGAGACAAGGTCTGGCTATGTTACCCAGGCTGGTCTCCAACTCCTGAGCTCAAGTGATCCAGCCTCCTAAAGTGCTACGATTTACAGGCATTGAGCCATCCTGCTGGGCCACATTCATAAAATTTGACATAAATAAAACATCTATCCTTTTAAATACAGGAATTCACTGAATTTAAAGAAAACAGCCACCAAGAATAGGAAGTTTAAACAGCTTTGAACTATAAAATATACATTATTTTTAAAAAATAAAAATGTAATTAAGACTATTATTACTATAAAAGTACATCTCATAATTTAAGGGGAAAGTCATTTCAGTGGTTTAAAAAAAACTTACGTTCACATTCGTTTTATCCATTTCTCCCCCAAACTTTATGCCACAGTAGTTAACTGGTAGGAAGGCTATCTGATATAAATTTCAGTGTCCTTGCCTCTCCCACCCCCATCACGACCTAGTGGACACATACTTGGTTAAATACATACTGTATAAGGAAGCAAAGAGGTAGTTTGATCTTTAAAAATCCAGGATAGATTCTATTAGAATAATCTTGAAAGTTTAGCGATCTGACTACAAATACTAGCCCTCTATCGATGAAGGACAACCTCTAATTGGATGCCATTCCAGAACAGTGTTACTGCAAATAAGTATGATCCAACAGCTCAATGAGATAACACACACGCTTTGATTCTAGACTGGTATAATCCTTTCTAACAAACATTAACACAGCCTCTGGTACCATACAATAAGGTTATTTCCAAATATCTATAGGAAGTTGATGACAGTAATATTTCTCTGCCAGTCCAGTAATGCAGATGCATTTACCAGCTCCTCTCCTTGTAGAAATCATGTTAATAAAGATATTTTGGGATTTATGGTTTTAAATGCCAATTTTTTTTTTTAATGGGACAAGTGTTATAGAAATTCCTGCTGGTATTTTTCAGACTTGGAGGAAATGAAGTTTGACAAAGAGTATTTCCTGAGTGGTCTAGAGGGAAGTAAAAGAATTAGCAAAATCGAGAGAATATGAAAATGAATCAGGTAAAGGCCTGAGTTCTGTTGGCAAAAGAAAAAATGCACCTGTATTATGTAAATAAGAATCCATGGTAAACAAGATTCAATTATAATGAAGCAATTATCATGTCCTGTCACATTTGTGAAAACTAAACTCTGCCAAGAGGTATCCTTTCAGGGTGTCCATGCACCTTGGTTTACATCAATCATCCCAGAGTGATTATTAAAAGTATTTTCTCTCACTCTTAAAAGTGAACCAGTTTACACCTTATATGATCACCCCTATCCTTGAAGAACCAGGAGGCAGAGCTATTAACATAGCCCCATGTTCAGCATCCAATCATAGTCCCATAGTCAAAATGGAGTACAGATGTACCTCATTTACCTAACACTGTGAATACAGCAAAATAGTCCTATAATTCAGAACATGAATTCTGAAACCGAATGACCTAGGTTCAAATCTCAGCTCTGCTAAATATACTCTTCAGCTGTATAACCTTAGAAAAGTTTTTGGCCAGGCGCAGTGGCTCACACCTGTAATCCCAGCACTTTGGGAGGCCAAGGCGGGTGGATTACGAGGTCAGGAGATCAAGACCATCCTGGCTAACACGGTGAAACTCTGAAACCCCGTCTCTACTAAATATACAAAAAATTATCTGGGTGTGTTGGCGGGCACCTGTAGTCCCAGCTACTCGGGAGGCTGAGGCAGGAGAATGGCGTGAACCCGGGAGGCAGAGCTTGCAGGGAGCAGAGATCACGCCACTGCACTCCAGCCTGGGTGATAGAGCGAGACTCCGTCTCAAAAAACAAAAACAAACAACAAAAAAAAGTTTTTTACTTTTTATTTTGAAATAATTTCAAACTTGGAGAAAAGTTGCAACAATATTACAAAGAATTCCCATATACCCTTCACTTAAGTTCACTAATTGCTAACATTTTGCCACATTTACTTTACACATCTCTCTACACACATTCACATACACACACAGTATTAATTAATTAATTAAGACAAGGTCTCACTCTGTTGCCCAGGCTGGAGTGCAGTGGCGCTACCATGACTCAATACAGACTTGACCTCCCAGGCTCAGGCGATCCTCCCACCTCAGCCTTTTTTTTTTTTTTTTTTTTGAGACGGAGTCTCACTCTGTCTCCCTGGCTGGAGTGCAGTGGCGGATCTTGGCTCACTGCAAGCTCCGCCTTCCGGGCTCACTCCATTCTGCCTCAGCCTCTGGAGCAGCTGGGACTACAGGCGCCCGCCACCACGCCCGGCTAATTTTTTTTTTTTAAGTTCTTATTTTTCGTAGAGTCGGGGTTTCACCGTGTTAGCCAGGATGGTCTCGACCTCCTGACCTCGTAATCCATCCGCCTCGGCCTACCAAAGTGCTGGGATTACAGGCGTGAGCTACCGCGCCCGGCCCACCTCAGGCTTTCAAGTAGCCGGGACTACAGGTACACACCAATAGGCCTGGTTATTTTTTGTATTTTTGGTAGAGACAGGGTTTCGCCATGTTGCCCAGGCAGTCTCAAACTCTTGGGATCAGGTGATCCTCCCACTTTGGCCTCCCAAAGTGTGGAGATTACAGGTCTGAGCTACCACACCCGGCCACTCACTATTTTATTACTAATTTTTTTTTTTTTTTGAGACGGAGTCTCGCTCTGTCACCCAGGCTGGAGTGCAGTGGTGCGACATCGGATCACTGCAACCTCCGCCTGCCAGGTTGAAGCAATTCTCCTGCCTCAGCCTCCCAAGTAGCTGGGACTAAAGGCACATGCCACCGTTCCCAGTCAATTTTTTGTATTTTTAATAAAGATGGCGTTTCTCCATGCTGGCCAGGCTGTTCTCAAACTCCTGACCTCGTGATCTGCCCACCTTGGCCTCCCCTCCCAAAGTGCTGGAATTACAGATGTGAGCCACCGTGCCCGGCCCTATTATTACTTTTTTAACCATTTGATAATAGCTTGTAGACATCGTGTCCTTTCTCCAAATACGTCAATGGTTTATTTTCTAAAAACAAACTACAGTTCAATTATCACATTAGGAAATTTAACAGTAACACAATTATTATCTAACGTAAAGTCCATATCTAACTTTTACCCGCTGTCTCACTAATGCTCTTGAAGAAAAACAAAAAAAGAGAGAGAGCGATGGGGTCTCTCTATGTTGCCCAGGCTGGTCTCAAATTCCTGGGCTCAAGCGATCCTCCCATCTTGGCCTTCCAAAGAGCTGGTATGACAGGCATGAGCCACCATACCCTCCCCTACTAATGCTCTTTATAGAAAATTTTTCCCTCAACCCAGAATCCCAATAAAGAATCTTGGGTAGATTTCTTAACCTCTCTGTATATCAGTTTCCCCATCTGTAAAATGGAGATTAATAATAGCACCTACTTCATAAGATTATTGAGAAAAATGAAAGAATAAATATAATAAAGAATTTAGAACAGTGGCTGATATTTAGTGCAGGTGTTAGCTGCTTTTATTTTTATTATTTTTTTTAATTTTTTTTTTTTAGATGGAGTCTCGCTCTGTCACAGTGGTGCGATCTAGACTCACGGCAACCTCCGCCTCCTGGGTTCAAGCATTTCTTGTGCCTTAGCCTCCCAAGTAGCTGGGATTACAGGTGTTCGCCACCACGCCCGGCTAATTTTAGTATTTTTAGTAGCGACAGGGTTTCATCACCGTGTTGGCCAGGCTGGTCTTGAACTCCTGACCTCAAGTGATCTGCCTGCCTCGGCCTCCCAAAGTGCTGGGATTACAGGCATGGGCCGCTATACCTGGCTGTTAGCTGCTTTTAGAGAATGGCAGACTTCATATAAGGTAAAACTGTTAGATAACGGAAATAATTATTTAGAGACTATGCTTTTTGAAGGTATTTTAATGAAAATTTGTAAAATATATTGTGCATATCAATTATTTTCTGAACAGAATATTTTATAGATATTTTAACTTTTTCTTAGAAACTCGGGGTCTTCACCTCTGCAGTGGTACTGCTATAAAACTGTGATACTGACCGGATGCGGTGACACCTGTAATCCCAGCACTTTGGGAGGCTGAGGCGGGCAGATCATGAGGTCAGGAGATCGAGACCATCCTGGCTAACACGGTGAAACCCCGTCTCTAGAAAAAATACAAAAAATTAGCCACGAGTGGTGGCAGGCACCTGTAGTCCCAGCTACTCAGGAGGCTGAGGCAGGAGAATGGTGTGAACCCGGGAGGTGGAGCTTGCAGTAAGCCGAGATCGCGCCACTGCACTCCAGCCTGGGCGACAGAGTGAGACTCCATCTCAAAAAAAAAAAAAAACTATGATACTGTCAGAGGCATCTGAGGTGTGAGGTTTATATATGCCTATATAGTAAAATGTCTACAAAGTTCTGGACAGACAACTTGAATCTCCGTCTGCTGTCCTGCTTCTGATTATTAGTATATATTAACATATCTCCTTTATATATATATATATTTTTTTGAGACAGAGTTTCACTCTTGTTGCCCAAGCTGGAGTGCAATGGCATGATCTCAGCTCACGGCAACCTCAGCCTCCCAAGTTAGCTGGGATTAAAGGCATGCGCCGCCACGCCCGGCTAATTATGTATTTTTAGTAGAGACAGGGTTTCTCCATGTTGGTCAGGCTGGTCTGGAACTCCTGACCTCAGGTGATCCGCCCGCCTCAGCCTCCCAGCCTCATCTATATTATTCTAATAATACTTTTGGTCATACAAAGCTTCTAGTTTAAACAGTACCCTTTCAGCCGGGCATGGTGACTCACGCATGTAATCCAAGCACTTTGGGAGGCCGAGGCGGGTGGATCGCCTGAGGTCAGGAGTTAGAGACCAATCTGACCAACATGGTGAAACCCGTCTCTATTAAAAATAAAAAAATTAGCCGGGCATGGTGGTGGGTGCCTGTAATCCCAGCTACTCAGGAGGCTAAGGCAGGAGAATCACTTGAACCCAGGAGGTAGAGGTTAGGTTACAGTGAGCCAAGATTGCACCACTGCACTCTAGCCTGGGCAACAGAGGAAAACTGTCTCAAAAAAAAAAAAAAAGGTACTTTCATATCTTTCATTAATTCAATAAATATTATATCATTCGATTAATTAGCTGATATGAATCTTGCAATTAGTCTGTGAGGTAAAAAAAAAAAAACATATATTACTACTCCCAATTTTAACTACCTAATTATAGACAAATAAATTAAGGCTCAAAGAGGTCAAATGACACTTTGGGCCACAGAGTCAATAGGCCACACAGTCAGCCCTCATACACCTGGGTCCTCTGTGTGTCAATATACACAATTATCTGAGTGAGGCCCTGAGCTGATGCTACTTTTGAAGTAAAATGAACAATCTTTACCACTTAGAAGCACTTTCAGCTTACTTTTGTATTTATTTATTTGTTTATTCATTTTGAGACAGTCTCACTCTGTCGCCCAGACTGGAGTGCAGTGGCACGATCTTGGCTCACTGCAACCTGTGCTTCCTGGGTTCAAGCGATTCTCCTGCCTCAGCTTCCCGAGTAGCTGGGATTACAGGCGCATGCCACCACGCCCGGCTAATTATTGTATTTTTAGTAGAGACGGGGTTTCACCATGTTGGCCAGGCTGGTCTTGAACTCCTGATTTTGTGATCCACCTGCCCTGGCCTCCCAAAGTGCTGGGATTACAACCTTTACTTTTATTTTTTATTTCCAAAAGCAGCAGGAGAAAAACAGCTTACTTTTAAAGATGCAAGGAAATACATTCTGACTGGCTGAGACTGCCAGATGTCTGACTTTCAGATGCTGTTCCTCTTTACTTCTCAAATATCTTTCTAAAATTCTCTGAACGTTACAGCCACACTTTATTAATATAGACTCCACACATGAAAGTTGAGATAAATTCAGAACTGAGCTGAAGTTTACCTCTGCACTCTAATAAAGACTAAGAAAACAGTGTAAATAAGATTGCAGCGAGAAATGTTTAATGAGCTGTTTTTAAGCATTTCAAGTCTAATTTACATACAATTAAAGTTAATTTGCACATCATTCTCAGCTATTCATTAAACCAGGTACAAGGATCTCTATCTAACAAAATAACCTGGTAGCACTATTAGCCTAGTTTCAATTACTGTATGAACTCAAAGTAACAGCTGCACCTAAAGAAAAACAACCTACAACACTCTCACTAGGTTTTCCCCCAATTAGCCCAAATTAATGAGGTTTAATACTACCTCCATGATGACCCACAAAACCTATCTTCCCCTGATGACCCCTACAGTATAAGCTAAAATGTAGTTAAACCACCTGTCCTAGAGACTAGGCAGAGGAAGCAAGACAAAATGGCAATGGCTAAGGAAGGCTAGGGTTCTAGGGCAGATTATGGTACTAAATCTGTGCTACCTTAGTTAAATCACTCGACTTCTCTTGCCTTCAGTTGCCTCTTTTACAAAATGAGGGAGCTAATAATGTGGTCTCTAAACACAATATCCCAATAAAAGGATCCAGAGCTCTTAGGGGAAAGGGCAGAAAATGTACAAGATGAGTTGGGAACACCTTATCGTGCTAGAAAGCAAGGAACACTATCAAAGACTGCTGAAGTTATGTCAAAAGGAATCAGGAGCTAGCTTGAAGAACTTCCCACTGGCCCAATATGAAACAAATTTAACATCAATAAGAATAACTGCAATGGATTAAAACACATCAAATATGTTAACACCTAAAGTTCCCGATCATGCCCTAAAAAACCCTAAAAAGTCACTGGTCCTCTCTGGAGTATACCTGAAAACCAACTCATTATTTTGAAAACTAGTAAGTAAAAGAATAAAGGGAATGAATTAAGTATTTATCTTGCCTTCCTTGTACATATCAAACCCCAGGGTAACCAAAGAGTTGATACGGTAAACTTTTTCTTTTTCGAAGTATTCCAGATGATAAACAACAAAAAAAAGAATGATAGAATTAAAGTCTCATCATTTTTCACACATTTAATGAAATCATGGATCTAGGTAATCATCATCCATGACCACGTACAACAGAAAAAGAGACATCTGGACATTATGAGCCTCCTCACAGAAGAATACACCAACACTTACGAAGTATTATTGCCAAAAAAGCAACCGGATTCAGGTCAAGCCTCTAGAGGAGCACTGAACAACAGGAGCCACTGCATACATGCAGCTATGGAGCACCCAAAACAGGGCCACTCCAAACCGCTCTGTGCCGTAAGTGCAAAGCACCAACTTTCAAAGATTTAATATTAAAAAAGGATGCTGCTGGGCGCAGCGGTGCATACCTGAAATTCCAGCCTTTGGGAAGCTCAGGTGGGAGGATGGCTTGAGGCCAGGAGTTCAAGACAAGCCTGGGCAACATAATGAAGCCCGTCTCTACAAATAATTTAAAAGTTAGCTGGATGTGGTGGTGCATGCCTGTGGTCCTAGCTACTTGGGAGGGTGAGGTAGGAGCCCAGGTGGTTGAGGCTGCAGTGAGCTGAAATCATGCCACCGTACTCCAGCCTGAAAAACAGGGTGAGAGCTCATCTCAAGAAAAAAACAAATCGCAATAATTTTTTATTGATTATATGTCATTATATTCATGTTAAAATAAGAAGAGTTTTCAGGCTGGGGTGCGGTGGCTCACACTGGTAATCCCAGCACTTTGGGAGACCGGGGTAGGCAGATCGTTTGAGCCCAGGAGTTTGAGATCAGCCTGGGCAACATGGAGAAACCCCATCTCTATAAAAATATAAGTTAGCTGGGTTGGTGGTGCACGCCTATAGTCCCAGCTACTTGGGAAGCTGAGGTGGGAGGGTCACTTGAGCCTGAGAAGTGGAGGTTGCAGTGAGCTGAGATAATGCCACTGCACTACAGCCTGGGCGTCAGAGCGAGATCCTGTCTCAAAAAAAAAAAAAAACCACACACACACACACATGCACACACGCACATACATACATACACACAAACAACTAAGAAAAAAATAATAGTTTGCAACTATTGGGCAAAATGAAGTTTTTTGTTTGTTTTTTGGGTTTTTTTTTGAGACTGTGTCCAGGCTGGAATGCAGTGGCGCAATCTCAGCTCACTGCAAGCTCCGCCTCCTGGATTCATGCCATTCTCCTGCCTCAGCCTCCCGAGTAGCTGGGACTACAGGCACCTGCCACCACACCCGGCTAATTTTTTGTATTTTTTAGTAGAGACGAGGTTTCACCGTGTTAGCCAGGATGGTCTCGATCTCCTGACCTCGTGATCCACCCGCCTCGACCTCCCAAAGTGCTGGGATTACAGGCGTGAGCCACCGCGCCTGGCCAAAATAAAGTATATTATTAAAATGAATTTCCGTGGGGCGCGGTGGCTCACACGTCTGAACCCGGGAGGCGGAGGTTGCAGCACGTCGAGATCACGCCACTGCACTCCAGCCTGGGTGACAGAGCAATTTCCTGTTTCTTCTTAATCTTTTTAATGTGCCAAATAATTTTTTTTTTTTTTTGAGACAGGGTCTCACTCTGTCGCCCAGTCTGGAGTGTAGTGGCACAATATCAGCTCACTGCAACCTCCACCTCCTGGGTTAAAGCACTTCTCGTGTCTCAGCCACCCAAGTAGATGGGATTACTGGCACATGCCACCACAAGCGGCTAATTTTTCTGTTTTAGTACAGATGGGGTTTTACCATGTTGACCAGGCTGAAATTTTAAATTTAATTTGAAGCTTGAATATTTCTATTAGACAACACTCTCTAGATCTAACAACCAGTTTATAGGGAATAAAAAGGATAGAGGAACATAAATGAATTACAGAAATTCAATTAGCAAAGTCCAGAACGGGAAAATTACACAACTTTGTTTCTTTAACAACAGCAGCAATAACAAAAGAAAAAAAAAAACACCAGAGAAAAAAAGAACTGACCAGGCGCGGTGGCTCACGCCTCTTATCTCAGCACTTTGGGCGGCTGAGGCAGGCGGATCACCTGAGGTCAGGAGTTAGAGACCAGCCTGACCAACATGGTGAAATCCCATCTCTACTAAAAATACAAAAATTAGCTGGTCGTGGTGGCTAACGCCTGTAATCCCAGCTACTCAGGAGGCTGAGGCAGGAGAATCATTTGAACCTGGGAGACAGAGGTTACAATGAGCCAAGATTGCGCCATTGCACTCCAGCCTGGGCGACAAGAGCGAAACTCCATCTCCGGGAAAAAAAAGAACTGAGAGAACCTGTAGATTAAAAAAGACGTAAAAGAGGCCGGGCACGGTGGCTCACGCCTGTAATCCCAGCACTTTGGGAGGCCGAGGAGGGTAGATCACCTGTGGTCAGGAGTTCAAGACCAGCCTGGCCAACATGGTGAAACCCTGTCTCTACTAAGAATACAAAAACTAGCTGCGCGTCGTGGTGGAGGTGGAGGTTGCAATGAGCTGAGATCGCGCCACTGCACTCCAGCCTGGCAACAGAGTGGGACTCTGTCTCAAAAAAAAAAAAAAAAAGGAGACATAGAAGCTATGTAAACCAAATCAATGTATCAACCTTGTCTGAAACCTGATTTAAATAAACCAAACGTTCAGAGAGAAGGGGTGGCAGGGATGAAAGGAGAGCAGAAAGAGAAATTAATTGTGGAAATTTGAACATTAACAGGATACAGTGTCGTTATGTTTTTTAAAAGGAGTATCTTTTATTTTTTACAGCTATACACAGAAATTAGCATTTAAATGATATGATGTCTGGGACTTGTTTCAAAACGATCCAAGGGGGATGAGGGAACGAATAGGGATATGGATGAAACAAGACTGATCATGAGCTAATAATTGTTGAAGCTGAGTGTTGGGCATGTAAGGGCTCACTATATCACCCTCTCAACATTTGTTTATGTTTGAAATTTTCTATACTTTTCTAAAGAATGAGATGAGCAAACAAGTTTATCTATAAAAACTTCTTGTAGCTTTTGAATCTACAAAAATATATGAAAATAAGTCACAGAGTTGGCTAATACTTCAAGAGATCATTCGATCTAGTGTACCGCCTCCAGGACACACTACAACATTATCACATTCAGCAAATATTTATTGAGTAACTATTAAGCACAAAAGCGCTAACACTGTAGAAGATGCACAGAAATACAAGAAACAGTTTCTGTTTCAGGACTTTAGTCATATAGGAGAAATCAGAAAAGTACCTAAACATAAAACAAGGTAAAAAGTGATGAAGTTGACCAGGCGCAGTGGCTCATGTCTGTAATCCCAGCACTTCAGGAGGCCAAGGCTGGCAGATCACCTGAGGTCAGGAATTAGAGACCAGCCTGGCCAACATGGTGAAACCCCATCTCTACTAAAAATACAAAAATTAGCCAGGTGTGGTGGTGTGCACCTGTAGTCCCAGCTACTTGGGAGGCTGAGGCAGTAGAATCGCTTGATCCCAAGAGGCAGAAAGGTTGCAGTGAGCAGAGATCGCACCACCACACTCCAGCCTGGGCGACAGAATGAGACCCTGTGTCAAAAAAAAAAAAGTGAAGTTATGGTTTAAGTATCATAAGCAAGGTACTTTTTAAGTATATCAGAAGCTATCATAGAAGAGTGTCATATAACTGGGCATGAAAAATAGGCAGGATTTGGACATGTAGTGACAGGGAGTATTATATCTGAAGTGTACAGACAGTGTCAGCAGAAGCACAGAGGCAGAATATAATGAAACATTTTTGGGAAACGAAGATGAGCGCATTATTGTGCCCGTAGTGGGAAACAGAGCTGGAAAGACAAGTAGGGGCTAGACCACAGAATCTTAAATATCAGGCTGAGTTTGTACTTTAGTCAATAAGCATTGGGAGTCACACATTCGGAGTTCTAGATGACAGACTATTTAGGAAGAAACTATACACCTCACCTAAGTTTAGTAGAAAAGAATAGAGCTGGGGAGGAGGATGAAAATAAGGATAAATAATCAAGGCAAAAGGTAACACAGGACCTAAAATGCAGTAGTGGGAGGAAAAGACAGGGAGGGATCTGAGAGTGTCTGGGCGTGAAAACAAGCAGGAGTTGAGAAGTCAACAGTAACTAAGATTTTACAACTGGATGAACTGGGAGAATGGTGGGGCCAATGTTTAGCATGTTGGCAGACCTATACCAGCCCTGAATAGTGCTCAATAAATGACTGACTGACTGAAAAAATAAATAGAAATACGTGAGTCAAAATGAAGAGCAGTAAGTCAGGGGATTTGGGGGGCTGGGGAGTGGGGTGGGCAGGAGATAAGCTGAACCTTCTCATTGAACCTGTGTTCCTCACAAGGTTCTGAAGAACAAAATGCTGCCCAGGAGTGCTATGCATTTTCTTGGGGATGCACTTCTCTAAAGCAAAGGACTCATCATTAAAACCTACATAAAAGGTATAAAACCCATCCTTAAAACCAGTAAACATGCCTCCCAAGCAAGGAGACAACCTGTACAATCTGACCACAGGTTCTCAAAAGCAGACAGCTCATGAAAAGCTGGAGGTGCAAGCAGGATATCAATGAAGTGGTCCAATAGGAATTCTGGTACTGGAGCTCAGAGGCAAAAATATAGATGTGGCAGTTACTGCATGAAGGTTGTAACAGAAGACAAAAGAGTAGGCTGCGCACAGAGCCTCAAACCTGTGATCCCAGCACTTTGAGAAGCCGCGACGCAAGAATCACTTGAGTCCATGAGTTCGAGACCCTTGGCTCTACAAAAAATAAAATTAGCTGGGCATGGTGGCGTACATCTGTGGTCCCAGCTACTTGAGAGGCTGAGGTGGGAAGCTCACTTCAGCCCAGGAAGCTGAGGCTGCAGAGAGCTGAGATGGCGCCACTGTACTGCAGCCTGGCCAACAGAGCAAGAAGCTGTCTCAAAACACACACACACACACACACACACACACACACACACACACACGCGCACATGAGTAGATGACCTCTCAATACAAAAGCAAAAAAAGAGAAGCAAGGCCTGAGACAACCTAGAGACTGACAAAGGAGGATCAGGAAGGCAGAAAGAACCAGAACAATGCTGTGTCGTAAAAGCTAAGAGAAGAATGTCCAGGAGGAAGGCCTGTTCAATCCTTATCTTCTTCCTTGACCCACAAATCCAACCCATCAACAAGTCTTATCAGCTCTACCTCCAAAATATATACTAAACACATCCATTTCTCTCCATCTCTTTAGCCACCTACCTAGTAGTTCAAACTTTCATCACTGCCTAGATTTCTGCAGTAGCCTGTTCAACCGACCTCAGTCAAGTCCTGCCCCCAAATAATCCACTCTCTTTGTAGCAATTGGATTAATCTTTCAAAAATGGAAATCAGGGCCGGGCGCGGTGGCTCACACCTGTAATCCCAGCAGTTTCAGAGGCAGAGGCGGGCAGATCACAAGGTCAGGAGATGGAGACCACCCTGCCCAACATGGTGAAACCCTGTCTCTACTAAAAACACAAAAATTAGCCGGGCGTGGTGGCGGGTGCCTGTAATCCCATCTACTCGAGAGGCTGAGGCAGGAGAATTGCTTCAACCCAGGAGACTGATGTGGTGGTGAGCTGAGACCACGCCACTGCACTCCAGCCTGTGTGCCAGAGCAAGACTCCATCTCAAAAAAAAAAAAAAAAGGAAATCAAAGCTGGGTGCAGTGATGCAAGCCTGTGATCCTAGCACTTTGGGAGGCTGAGGCAGGTGGATCACTTAAGCTCAGGAGTTCAGGACCAGCCTGGACAACATGGTGAAATCCCATCTCTACAAAAAATACAAAAATTAGCCAGGCATGGTGGCTAGCACCTGTAGTTCCAGCCACTTGGAAGGCTGAGGTGGGAGGATTGCTTGAGCCCGGGAGGCAGAGGTTGCAGGGAGGCAGAGGTTGCAGTGAGCCGAGATTCCACGACTGCACTCCAGCCTGGGTGACACAGTGAAACCCTGTCTCCAAAAACAAAAAAAACAAAAAAAAAAAGGGAAAATCAGGCCAGGCAGGGTGGCTCATGCCTGTAACCCCAGCACCTTGGGAGGCCAAGGCAAGGATCGCTTGAGGCCAGGAGTTCAAGACCAATCTGGGCAACAAAGCAAGACTCCATCTTTACCAAAAAAAAAAAAAAAAAAAAAAACCAAAGGGTTTGAAAATTAGCATGGCATGAAGATGTGAGCCTGTAGCCCTAGCTACTTAGCAGGCTGAGGTGGGAGGATCCCTTGAGCCCAGAAATTCAAGGCTGCAGTGAACCATGATGGATGGCACCACTGCATTCCAGCCTGGGAGACACAGCAAGACCTTGTCTCAAAAAAAAAAAAAAAAAAAGGAAACAACAAAAAGAAAATTGTGCTTTACAGGGCATGATCATGAAAAGTGAAAAGACAACCCACAGAATGGGAGAAAATCTTTGTAAATAATGTATCTGATAAACAACCTGTATCCAGAATAAAGAACTATTAAAATACAATAAAAGGACAAATAACCCAATTTTAAAAGAAGCAACAGATTTAAATAGACATACAAATAGCCAATAAATGGCCAAGAGCGGTGGCTCACGCCTGTAATTCCAGCACTTTCCGAGGCTGAGGCGGGCGGATCACGAGGTCAGGAGATGAAGACCATCCTGGCTAACATGGTGAAACCCCGTCTCTACTAAAAATACAAAAATTAGCCAGGTGTGGTGGCAGGTGCCTGTGGTCCCAACTACTTGGGAGGCTGAGGTTGCAGTGAGCTGAAACTGCGCCACTGCACTCCAGCCTGGGCGACAGAGCGAGACTCCAGACTCCATGGCCAAAAAAAAAAAAGTTACATTGTTAATCACTGAAAAAATTGTAATAGGGGAGGAAAGAGGGGTATTGGAAGAAACAACACAGTAAGTCCTCACTTAACTCATCAATAGATTCTTGGATATCACCATTTTAAGCAAAACAATGTATAACAAAACCAATTTTACCACAGTCTAATGTAAACAAGAGTTAAGTTCCTATAGCATATTTCTGGTGACAAAAAACATCACCAAACTTCTAAAGAAAGACCAAAACACTTCTAATATTAAACACCGAAACAAATGTGAGCTATACAAACATTTAAGAAAGATTAATAAAAACAAGAAAGATAAGTATTTACCTAATTATTCCAGTTCAGGGTCATGGGTGGCCGGAGCCTGTCCCAGCAGCCCAGGGAGCAAGGTGGGAACCAACTCTGGGCAGGATGCCATCCCATCAATCACACACGCACCCACACTCACTCAGACGGACCATTTAGAGACACCAATTCATCAAACATGCACAATTCTGTGATGCGGGAGGAAACCAGGTACCTGGAGGGAAACCGAAGTACTGGAGAAAGCCCACACAGATGTGGGGAGAACGTGCAAACTACACAGACAGTAGCCCTGGCCAGGAATACATTTTTTTTCTCATCAACATTATAACGCAATGAAGTTGAACAAAATAATGTTATTCAAAGACCTGTTGTAATGGCCATGAGTTGATACTTGTTGAGGCTAGGAGATAGATACACAGGAGTTCATTACATCATTCTCTTTACTTATATATATGCTTGATATTTTTCATTAAAAAGTTTTTTTTTTAAATCTTCAAGCACCTCAAATTAAAAACAAAACACTTCTTCCAGACTTCCCATTTTATTTAAAAATAAAACACACCCAGGCAAAGTGGCTCACACGCCTGTAATCTCAGCACTCTGGGAGGCCGAAGCTGAGGATCACTTGAGCCCAGGAGTTCAAGAATAGCTTAGGCAACATAGTGAGACTCCATCTCCATAAAAAATAAAATAATTAGGCTCGGTGTGGTGGCTCATGCCTGTAATCCCAGCACTTTGGGAGGCTGAGGCGGGCGGATCACGAGGTCATGAGATCAAGACCATCCTGGCCAACATGATGAAACCCTGTCTCTACTAAAAATACAAAAATTAGCTGGGCATGGTGGCATGTGCCTATAGTCCCAGCTACTCAGGAGGCTGAGGCAGGAGAACCATGCCTAAACCCAGGAGGCAGAGGTTGCAGTGAGCCGAGATCATGCCACTGCCCTCCAGCTTGGGCAACAGAGCGAGACTCTGCCTCAAAATAAAAATAAAAAATAAAACAATTAGCCTGGCATGGTGGCCTGCAACTGTAGTCCCAAGTACCCAAGAGGCTGAGGTGGGAGGATCACTTGAGCCACAGAGGTTAAGGCTGCAGTGAGCCATGACCACACCACTGCACTCCAGCCTAGGTGACAGAGTGGGATCTTGTCTCAAAAACAAAACAAAACAAAATACACGCAAAACTCCTGGCCAGATGTGGTGGCTCACATCTGAAAGTCTACCACTTTGGGAGGCTGAGGCAGGAGGACTGCTTGAGGCCAGGGGTTCGAGACCAGCCTGGGCAACATAGTGAGACCCAATCTCTACAAACAAAATTTAAAAATTAGGCAGGTGTGGTGTTATATAACTGTAGTCCCAGCTACGCAGGAGGCTGAGGCAGGAGGATCACTTGAGTCCCAGGAGTTCAAAGCTGCAGCGAGCCATGTCTGAGCCACTAGCCTGGGCAACAGAGCAAGACCTTGTCTCAAAAAATAAATAAACAGAACTCCTTAACAGTCCTAAAAAGCTTTGAAATATCTGGCTCCTACCCATCTCTCCAATCACATATTTTGTTACCACCGTTCACTAATATATAGCCATGGTAGGCTTCCATCACTCTCAGAATACACTAAGGATTTTTCTGATTCAGGGCCTCTGCCGTCAACAGTTCCTTCTCCCTGGAACTCTCTTCCCTCGTTTCTCCATTTGGATGGTTCATTTTCATTCTTCACTTTCAGTACATCACCTTCTCAGAGAAGCCTTTCCTGACCATCCTTATCTAAGTTCCTATATTACTCTCTATTATAGCACCCTATTTTATTTTCTAACATACATCACAATCTTTAACATTTTATGTCTTTTTGGGTTTTTTGTTTGTTTCTTTCTTTTTGAGACAGTGTCTGCCTCTGTTGCCCAGGCTGGAGTGCAGTGGCATAATCTTGGCTCACTGCAACCTCTGCCTCCTGGGCTCAAGTGATCCTCCCACTTCAGCCTCCCGAGCAGTTGGTACTACAGGTGCACACCACCACACCCAGCTAATTTTTGTATTTTTTGTAGAGATGAGGTTTCACCATGTTACCCAGGCTGGTCTCAAACTGCTGGGCTCAAGTGATCTGCCTATGTTGGCCTCCCAAAATACTTGGCCTCATACCTCCCCAAGTGGGCGTGAGCCACTACACCCAGCCTTATTTATGTCTTTACTGTCTATCCAAGGCTTCCCAAACTGCATGAGAGCATGGACCTTGTTTCTTCTCAAGATCACTGAGTTGTATCCTTAGTAGTACGTGACACACAGTAGGCACTTAATAAATCTGTTGAATGTTAAACTAATAACCCAATACTAGGCATTATCCTATTGTTGAATGTTTAATACAGCAAAGGCTTACAGAAAACCTACTGTTTACGAGGCCTTAGGTAACACATATACACATCTGATGAGAAGATACATGGTGTCTCAGGCCATTCTTGCATTGCTATAAAGAAATATCTGAGGCCGGGCGCGGTGGCTCACGCTTGTAATCCCAGCACTTTGGGAGGCCGAGGCGGGCGGATCACGAGGTCAGGAGATCGAGACCACGGTGAAACCCCGTCTCTACTAAAAAATACAAAAAATTAGCCGGGCGTGGTGGCGGGCACCTGTAGTCCCAGCTACTCGGAGAGGCTGAGGCAGGAGAATGGCGTGAACCCAGGAGGCGGAGCTTGCAGTGAGCCGAGATTGCGCCACTGCACTCCAGCCTGGGTGACAGAGCAAGACTCCGTCTCAAAAAAAAAAAAAAAAAAAAGAAATATCTGAGACTGGATATTTATAGGCAAAGAGGTTTCACTGGCTCAGAGTTCTGCAGGCTGTACAGGAAACAGTGCCAGCACGTGCTCCTGGGGAGGCTTCAGGAAGCTTTTACTCATGGCGGAAGGAAAAGCGCAAGCAGGCACTTCACATGTGAACTCTGAGCGAGGGCTCACTTATCACCAAGGGGATGGCCCAAGCCATTCATGAGGGACCTGCCCCCATGACCCAAACACCTCCTACCAGGCCCCATCTCCAACACTGGGGATTACATTTCAACATGAGATTTAGAGAGGATACATATTCAAACTACAGCACATGGTATAATGAGAATTAAGTGGACAAAATTTAAAAAAAAAAAAAAAACCTCTTCCAGAGGCTTCTGAAAACAGCAAATAAGTAGACTATTTTTTCCCCAGAGAATTCATTTAAAAACAGAAATAAGAGAGTTGTGACACAGTCCCTTCTCTAAGATGTATAAACAAAGGGTCCCCAAGGGATCAAGACTGAAATCTACCACAATTAACATTTTTAGAAATTATCTAGAAAAAACAATAGTGAAATCTTCCCAGTTTGCAGATGACTCTACAGCAACACATAGAAGTACAATGGTGCAAGGCTCTATGTGTTCAGGAATGTGAAAAACAGCTTCCGTGTAGACAAAAATAAGGTAATTCAGTGACAGAAAAATAGTTCAAACTATAATTATCAAATGATGAGCTCTAAAGCTACCTGTTTCAACACAGGAAAGGGGTTTCAAAGTCCCTAGACTGTACCCTGAATACAGCTACAAAAAGGCAACAAAATACTGGCTGTCATTATGAAAGCTCTGGAAACACAGAACGTATTATCCTATCTTTGTACAACCCAAAGTGTACCTGTACCTAGAATAGAATGTGTAGTTGTAGTCATCATAGCACAAAAAAGGTAAAATAAAGGCCTAGAAAGATATCGCAAAAGACCAAAGGGACCAGAGGGGCTTCTATACGAGTACAGATTTTTTTTTAATGTCTTTTTAAGGCCAGGTGCGGTGGCTCACGCCTGTAATCCCAGCACTTTGGGAGGCTGAGGCTGGCAGATCACATGAGGCCAGGAGTCCAACACCAGCCTGGCCAACATGGCGAAATCCCATCTCTACTAAAAATACAAAAATTAGCTGGGCGTGTTGACACATGCCAATAATCCCAGCTACTCGAGAGGCTGAGGCAGGAGAATCACTTGAACCAGGGAGGTGGAAGTTGCAGTGAGCAGAGATCATGCCACTGCACTCCAGCCTGGGTGACAGAGCAAGACTTCGTCTCAAAACATAAAAAATAATCTGTTGCAATGAGCAAGTATTGCTTTTGTAACTACAAAGAGATTTTAAAAATAAATAAATCTAGGATATTAGAAAAGGGAGGCAGGCCGGATGTGGTGGCTCATGCCTGTAATCCCAGCACTTTGGGAGGCTGAGGCAGGTGGATCACTTGAAACCAGGAGTTCAAGACCAACCTGACCAACATGGTGAAACCCCGTCTCTACTAAAAAAAGACTTGGGAGGCTGAGGCAGAAGAACTGCTTGAACCCGGGAGGCAGAGGTTGCAGCAAGCCGAGATCCTGCCACTGCACTCTAGCCTGGGGGACAGAGGGAAGACTCTACCTCCAAAAAAAAATAAAAAAGGAAAGAAAGAAAAGAAGTAGAAAATAAATTTCATGCAAACAGCAAAGCAAAAAAAAAAAAAAAAGGATATGATGTAAGAATAAGCAAATTAGTAGCTGTGGTTTGTTGGAAAGAACTCTAGATATGCATCAAAGGACTTGGGTTCATATACACATTAACACGGACAAATGTGAAAAACTTTACGTTGAACAGAAAAAGTCAGACACAAAAGTGTGCATACTGTATGATTCAAGAACAGGTAAATTTAATATGTGGGGATAGAAATCAGAACATTGGTTGCCTATAAAATGGTGGAGACTGACTGGAAGGGGAAGTGGAAGGAGGGAACTTTGGAGGGTTATAAAAATGTTCTATTTCTTTTTCCTTTTTTTGAGATGGAGTTTCACTCTTATTGCCCAGGCTGGAGTGCAGTGGCGTGATCTCGGCTCACTGCAAACTCCGCCTCCCAGGTTCAAGCGAGTCTCCTGCTTCAGCCTCCCGAGTAGCTGGGATTACAGGCATCTGTCACCACACCCAGATAATTTTTTGTATTTTTAGTAGAGACAGGGCTTCTCCATGTTGGTCAGGCTGGTCTCCAATTCCCCACCTCGGGTGATCCACCCGCCTCGATCTCCCAAAGTGCTGGGATTACAGGTGTGAGCTGCTGCACCCGGCCAAAATGTTCTATTTCTTGATGTGGGTGTTGGCTACATAGGTGTTTACATTTGTCAAAACTCATCTAATTATATACTTCCATCTCACTGTATATAAGTTTTACCTTTAAAAATTTTGGCTAGGGCCGGGTGTGGTGGCTCACACCTGTAATCCCAGAGCTTTGGGAGGCCAAGGCGGGTGGATCACAAGGTCAGGAGTTCAAGACCACCCTAGCCAACATGGTGAAACCCCATCTCTACTAAAAACACAAAAAATTAGCCGGGCATGGTGGCAGGCACCTGTAATCCCAGCTACTCAGGAGGCTGAGGCAGGAGAATTGCTTGAACCCAGGAGGCGGAGGTTGCAGTGAGCCAAGACTACGCCACTGCACTCCAGTGTGGGTGACAGAGTGAAACTCCATCTCAAAAAAAAAAAAAAAATTGGCTACGCTTGGTGGCTTACACCTGTAATCTTGGCGGCACCTTGGGAGGCTAAGGTGGGAGGATCGCTTGAAGCCAAAGGCTGGAGACCAGCCTTAGTAACATACCCACACCTCATCTCTATTTTATTATTTAAAAATTCCAAATAATTTTAAAATAAACAAAGACCTCATTTTAAAAAAGACATTTCAATTTCAAATGTTCCATTATTTAGTTGAATAATTTTGAGGAAGTTAATCTCTCAGAACCAGTTTACTTTATCTATAAAATGCAGCCACTAATGGCCTGGCACGGTGGCCCACGCCCGTAATCCCAGCACTTTGGGAGGCCGAGGCGGGTGGATCGCCTGAGGTCAGGAGTTCAAGACCAGCCTGGCCAATATGGTGAAACCCCGTCTCTACTAAAAATACAAAAATTAGCTGAGTGTGGTGGCACGTGCCTATAATCCTAGTTACCCAAGAGGCTGGGGCAGGAGAATCGCTGGAACCAGGGAGGCAGAAGCTGCAGTGAGCCGAGATGGCGCCACTACTTTCCAGCCTGGGTGACAGAGCAAGACTCTGTCTCAAAAAAAAAAAAAAAAAGTAGCTACTAATATATCTCAAGTGCTGGGGACTGACTGTAATAGTATACAACAAAGGGAAGCACGGTGCTTTGCAAATTATCATCCAATGAATGCTGAAGGAACTTTAAAAGTAAAGATAGGGAAGAAGTTAGTCTTATAATTCTCATAATTCCACAGATGCCTTTAGTATTCAGGAATACTATTCTTTAAAGACTATCAATATTCTACAAAGGGAAATTCACTTATAGTTCCCAATTGTGAATGAAAAGGAGTATCAATAGGCATGACCCAAAACCTTCTTCTACACAGTTAAACAAAATTTCTCAAGACCTGATTTAAGAGCAAACTTTTTAAACTGAGTACTTATGGCTGGGTGTGGAGGCTCATGTCTGTAATCCCAGCACTTTGGGAGGCCAAATTGGGCAGATCACTTGAGGTCAGGAGTTCAAGATCAGCCTGGCCAACATGGTGAAGCCCTGTCTCTATTAAAAATACAAAAATCAGCCGAGTATGGTGGCAGGCACCTGTAATCCCAGCTACTCAAGAGGCTAAGGCACGAGAATCGCTTGAACCCGGGAGGCAGAGGTTGCAGTGAGATTAGATGGCACCACTGCACTCCAGCCTGGAAACAGAATGAGACTCCATCTCAAAAAAAATAAAATAAAATAAAATAGAAATAAACTGAGTACTTGCTAGAACAAACGCATAATCCAGGTATGGAGGAAGGAGAGGAGGTTTCAAATCGAAATACTTGAGAGTAAATGAACTGCTCTTGTTACTTTACTATGTCAATTACAAAGCTGAAAATTCACACAAGCCACATGACATTTTTAAGAATGCATGTGTTGGGCCAGGTGCGGTGGCTCACGCCTGTAATCCCAACACTCTGGGAGGCCGAGGCGGGCGGATCACGAGGTCAGGAGATTGAGACCATCCTGGCTAACACAGTGAAACCCCGTCTCTACTAAAAATACAAAAAAATTAGCCAGGCGTGGTGGCAGGCGCCTGTAGTCCCAGCTACTCGGGAGGCTGAGGCAGGAGAATGGCGTGAACCTGGGAGGCAGAGCTTGCAGTGAGCCGAGATCGCGCCACTGCACTCTAGCCTGGGTGACAGAGCGAGACTCCATCTCAAAAAACAAAAACAAAAAACAAAACAAAACAAAACAAAAAAAGAATGCATGTGTGGAGATCAGGAGATCGAGACCATCCTGGCTAACACGGTGAAACCCCATCTCTACTAAAAATACAAAAAAAAAAAAAATTAGCCAGGCGTGGTGGCACACATCTGTAGTCCCAGCTAGTTGGGAGGCTGAGGCAGGAGAAACCTGGGAGGTGGAGGTTGCAGTGAGCCGAGATCACGCCACTACACTCCAGCCTGGGCGACAGAGGGAGACTCCGTATGAAAAAAAATAACGTATGTGTGTATATACATACAGATGTTCACTCAAATTGGAAATGAGTCAAACCACTGCTTTTTCTCAAAAAGCCTTCTGTAGTCTCAAAATAAGAAACCTGGGGCCAGGCGTGGTGGCTCATGCCTGTGATCCCAGCACTTTGGGAAGCAGAAGTGGGCGGATCACTTGAGGCCAGGAGTTTGAGACCAGCCTGGCCAACATGACAAAACCCTGTCTCTACTAAAAATACAAAAATTAGCCAGGCGTGGGGGTGGGCGCCTGTAATCCCAGCTACTCAGCTCAGGAGGCTGAGGCAGGAGAATCGCTTGAGCCCGGTGTGGCGGGGGAGGGCATGCGCAGAGGCTGCAGTGAGCCAAGATCATCGGGCTACCGCACTCCAGCCTGGGCAACAGAGCAAGACTCTGTCTCAAAAAAAGAAAAAAGAAAAAATTAGCCGGGCGTGGTGGCGGGCGCCTGTAGTCCCAGCTACTCCGAGAGGCTGAGGCAGGAGAATGGCGTGAAACTGGGAGGCGGAGCTTGCAGTGAGCCGAGATTGCGCCACTGCACTGCAGCCTGGGCGACAGAGCAAGACTCCGTCTCAAAAAAAAAAAGAAAAAAAAGAAACTATTTTGTTCAAATGGAATTAATCTTACAGCTAAGAGTACATCTCAGACTTCTCTGTATTTTACCAGAAAGAAAAACGGGGCTTGAAAAGAAATATCACAGGCAAAGTTTAATAGCCTCTCCTATCAATCTCAAATTATTTATTAGTCTGTGGAAATCATGATGAAAAGCAAATTTTTCTGAGATACTTCTATATCTGAACATTATTTCTTCAGCAAGCGTTCAACAATTCTTGTTTCTATTCTTCTCTTTTCTAATTCAATTCTGTTTGGTTTCTAAGTTAAGAAGTGTGTTTCATTTGCATAAATGGTAACTATTCTGAGATACTATTCATAACTATACATTTGAATTCTGTAAAGTACCATTCATAACTTCAAACAGAACAGGAAAAAACACTCATTCAACTCTACCTTAATGGTGACTAAGACATGAATGATTATAATGTTATATTGTACAGAGTTGGCCAAAAGCGAATGAAGTCTTCAAATGTTACCACTACCTTGTCATTAATTTATGAATGCCCAGAGGAACTAAGGACCACTGCCTTGACCAATCTGCCTGCCACAGAAAATACTGAGCTTAGAAAAGCATGCCCATTCTAAACATGTTTTTTGGAGTTATGAAGTGTCTATGCAGGGACATCAAGAGATACATCTTAGCCATGAAGCTCAAAAATTAGCAAAGAATCCTGACAAGTTCTGGCAAGTTCTTTATATAAGCAATGCTGGTTATCCGTTAGGTGTTAAACTTTTCAGCTATGAGCTTTTCTGAGAAACAGTCTTTCATGCAAGGTAGGCAGTAATATTCCAGTGGTTCTTTACTCTATCTAATCTTAATCAGTGGTAGAAATTAAATTTACATAGATCTGCATAAATAATTCAGCTATCTGTCCTGCTCTAATATATGTAAACCAAATAAAATAAAATTTGAACAGAATAAAAATAATGGGGCTATTTTTAAATGGTCACCTCCTGATTTTTCTCATTTTTTTATCCAAAGTCAGAGACAGGAACTGCATAACCGGAAAGAAGGAGAAAAAGGAGAACATGCACCTGAGGACATCTATAATCACTTTCCTCTATTGCTCCACCACTCCTACCCCTACTGATACAGTAGCTCTCAACAGGGGGAAATCTATCCCCCCAGGATAAAAGTAACAATATCTGGAGACATTTCTGGTTATCACAACTGGGGCGGGGGGGTGCTATTGGCATCCAGTCATCCAGTGAGTAGAGACCAGGGATGCTGCTTAAGTATTCCTGGTCTGACCATGAAATGGAAGAGGAGCACACAAGAATGAAGCAGAATACAGAGGCCATAATTAAAGCATTATTAGTATCTCACGCCTGTAATCCCAGTACTTTGGAAGGCCAAGGTGGGCAAATCACTTGAGGTCAAGAGTTCAAGATCGGCCTGGCCAACATGGTGAAACCCCCCCTCTACTAAAAATACAAAATTAGGCCGGGCATGGTGGCTCATGCCCGTAATCCCAGCAATTTGGGAGGCTGAGGCAGGTGGATCACCTGAGGTCAGGAGTTCCAGACCAGCCTGACCAACACGGTGAAACCTCATCTCTACTAAAAATGCAAAAATTAGCCAGGCGTGGTGGCGCATGCCTGTAATCCCAGTTACTCAGGAGGCTGAGGCAGGAGACTCGCCTTGAACCTGGGAGGCAGAAGTTGCAGTGAGCCGAGATCATGCCATTGTTCTAGCCTGGGCAGCAAGAGCAAAACTCTGTCTCGGAAAACAAAAACAAAAGCAAAAAAAAAATTAGCCAGGCATGGTGGCACGCACTTGTAATCCCAGCTGCTACTAGGGAGGCTGAGGCAGTAGAATCCCTTGAACCCAGGAGGCAGAGGTTACAGCGAGCCGAGATCATGCCACTGTACTCCAGCATGGGCGGCAGAGTGAGACTCCATCTCAAACAACAACAAAAAAAGGGGTGAGGGGTCCGGGCATGATGGCTTATGCTTATCCCTGTAATCTCAGCACTTTAGGGGGCCAAGGCAGCAGGATAGCTTGAGCTCAGTTTAAGACCAGCCTAGGCAACATAGTGAGACCTCGTCTCTAAAAAATTTAACAAATTAGGTGGGCATGGTAGCGCTCACCTGTAAGTCCCAGCTATTTGGGAGGGTAAGGCAAGAGGAGGACTGCTTGAGGCCGGGCGCGGTGCCTCACGCCTGTAATCCCAGCACTTTGGGAGGCCGAGGCGGGCGGATCACGAGGTCAGGAGATCGAGACCATCCTGGCTAACACAGTGAAACCCCGTCTCTACTAAAAATACAAAAAATTAGCCGGGCGTGTTGGCGGGTGCGCCTGTAGTCCCAGCTACTCGGGAGGCTGAGGCAGGAGAATGGCGTGAACCTGGGAGGTGGAGCTTGCAGTGAGCCGAGATTGCGCCACTGCACTCCAGCCTGGGTGACAGAGCGAGACACCGTCTCAAAAAAAAAAAAAAAAAAAGAGGAGGACTGCTTGAGCCTAGGAGGTTGAGGCTGCAGTGAGTGAGCTGTGATACTGCCACTGCACTCAAGCCAGGGCAACAGAGTGAGACCCTGTCTCAAATAATAACAATAATAATTTTTCCCATTCCCTAGTCCAATCACACACTGACTCCACCTGCAACTCTTGATACAGTTTCTCACCCTTTGTATCTCCAAAACAGTGAAGGTATCATTCTTAGGAACTACGGAGTCAGCCCAAGTAGGTGGATGAATTCAGGCCCTCAAACCAGGCGGCTACTTGGTTTCTTAAAGGACAAAATTCCACAAATCCATGCTGTCATGGGGCTTTCTTCTAAAGAGAAAAAATAATTCTTCATCCTCCAACAATACCAGTCCACCTCACTCTACAGTAGAGATGTCCGAGAAAACTAAGAGTAGCCTGAGTTTTTGAAAATGTGCTAGTAGAGGCCCTTGGCCATTTAAAGAAACCACCCAAATTCATATGGCTGGTAAACAGAAGTTTCTCATATAGCATACACTTAAAATAAAAATACTCAAAATTAAATGTATTTTAGTAAACTCCTTACACCAAGATGTGCAAATTGTGGAAGCTTCATAAATGAAAAATAAACAAAATTTTGACCCAAATCCCATCGACAGTTTTTACCTCATTCTAAAGAATACTCTAGGCCGGGCACGGTGGCTCATGCCTATAATCCCAGCACTTTGGGAGGCCGAGGCGGGTGGATCATGAGGTCAGGAAATCAAGACCATCCTGGCTAACAAGGTGAAACCCTGTCTCTACTAAAAATACAGAAACAAAAAATTAGCCGGGCGTGGTGGCGGGCGCCTGTAGTCCCAGCTACTCGGGAGGCTGAGGCAGGAGAATGGCGTGAACTCGGGAGGCGGAGGTTGCAGTGAGCTGAGATCGCGCCACTGCACTCCAGCCTGGACGACAGAGCGAGACTCTGTCTCAAAAAAAAAAAAAAAAAAAAAAAAAAGAATACTCTAAAGAAAAAAAATCAGCTTTAAAATTTGGCAAACATGGCTGGGTGCAGTGGCTAATGCCTGTAATCCCAGCACTTGGGGAGGCCAAGGCAGGCGGATCACCTGAGGTCAAGAGTTCAAGACCAGCCTGGCCAACTTGGAGAAACCCCGTCTCTACTAAAAATACAAAACTTAGCCAGGCGTGGTGGTAGACACCTGTAATCCCAGCTACTCAGGAGGCTGAGGCAGAAGAATTGTTTGAACCCAGGAGGCAGAGGTTGTAGTGAGCCGAGATTGCGCCATTGTACTCCAGGCTGGGCAACAAGAGCGAAACTTGGTCTCAAAAAAAAAAAAAAAAAAATTGGCAAACATGAATCTACAGATCTGCATTTGATTTGTTTTTCTCTGAATTATATGCAAAAAGTAAAATTCTCTTAAATGCTATACAAAAAATGATGAGCAAAGACCCTACAAATTACTATTTAAAGAAGAGGTCGGGGCAGGGCATGAAGTCTCACACCTGTAATCTCAACACTTTGGGAGGCCAAGGCGGGAGGATCACTTGAGGCCAGAAGTTTGAGACCAGCCTGGGCAACATTTCGAGAGCCCATCTCTACTGTTTAAAAAAAGAAAAGAAATAAAATTTTTAAAATTAAAAACAAAAGAGGTGGAGGGTGTCATTCTAACATTTCAGAGACCAGTGAAGATATTAAAGCATAAATTGTGGTACTTAAGGAAAAATCCTTATCAGGCACATTTTAATCACAGTAAGATTGCTGTATGACAGAAACAAAAAAAGGTGTCTTCTATGTAATATTGTTTTTAGGACTCATGACTTTGAAATTAACTGGGCTATACAATATTTTTCCTTGTAATTGCTCTTGTTATCATGTAATTTTGTTTGTTTGTTTGTTTGAGACAGAGTCTTGCTCTGTCTCCCAGGCTGGAGTGCAGTGGCATGATCTCAGCTCACTGCAACCTCCGCCTCCCGGATTCAAGTGATTCTCCTGCTTCAGCCTCCTGAGTAGCTGGGATTACAGGCGTGCACCACCACACCCGGCTAATTTTTGTATTTTTAGTAGAGACGGGGTTTCACCATGTTGGTCAGGCTGGTCTCGAACTCCTGACCTCGTGATCCACCCAACTTGGCCTCCCAGAGTGCTGGGATTACAGGCTTGAGCCACAGCACCTGGCCTATCACGTAAGTTTTACCTATAGAGATCTACAATCTCTTCATCTCCAAAATGCAAAGGCTGTGAAAAATAAATTTTTCATTATTCATTTGGAGGCAAAACCTGACAAGAAATGACATAAGGCTAATGATAGTACAGTATTTATTTATCCCAGTTAGTATGAACATCCAGACATTTTACTACAGAAATAATAATGCATCTGATTTAAAAAGTGCTGCCCTGACCTCTCTGGGGGTATTACATAACACATAGTACCATATTTCTTTTCTAAAACCCAAAAATCCAAAAATTTTTAAATTCACATATACATTTGGTCCCAAGAACTTTTTTTTTGGCGCCAAGGATTTTGAATAAGGTACTGTGGACTGGTATACTAATTAAGACTAATTATTTTACAGAAAATATAACATATTGAGAATGAATGCATTAATAGAGCTTCACGTGCAATAAATTCAGTGTCTTCACAACTATCACGTACACATAATCCTGGAAAATAAAGCATAAAAAGACTTAACATGTCAAGAGCCAAACACATTATGTGTTTTTCAAGTGATGGTGATATTTGCATCCTCTAGTATCTAAATCAATTCCTTAGGTTGAAATCACAGTTAAAATATAGCTAAAGACTATATATAATATATGTAAAATATATATATTATATATATATAATATAATATATAGAGAGAGATATTTTTTTTTGAGACGGAGTCTCGCTCTGTTGCCCAGGCTGGAGTGCAGTGGCGCGATCTCAGTTCACTGCAAACTCCGCCTCCCGGGTTCACGCCATTCTCCTGCCTCAGCTTCCCGAGCAGCTGGTACTATAGGCGCCCGCCACCACGCCCGGCTAATTCTTTGTATTTTTAGTAGAGACAGGGTTTCACCGTGTTAGCCAGGATGGTCTCGATCTCCTGACCTCATGATCCGCCTGCCTCGGCCTCCCAGAGTGCTGGGATTACAGGTTATAATATATTTTTATATAAGTATATATATAATATATATAATATAATATATTTTTATATTTCATATATCTATATTTTATATTTTTTATTTTATATAAAATTTTTTATGTCATATATTTATATATTTATATAATACATTTTATAATATAATATATTTAATATAATATATATTTTATATAATATATATTTTGTAATATATTATATAATGTATATTATAACATATTATATAATGTAGATTATTATACATTATATAATGTATATTATATAATGTATATTGTTATATATTATATAGTGTATATTATTACATATAATTATGTTTATATATTAAATATTTGTTTTATATATTTTATATATATGTTTTATATATAAGACCGAATTAGTAATACGCTGAGAAAAAGAATAATCCATTGTAAATAACTTAATAAAATGCTCTGATTTTTAAACAACTATTCTCAAAGGGTTTAAGATTTAAAATTACTTCATTCTAGAAGAAAACTGAACAAATTACAATTGACTTTTTCTATGAAAGTAGAGCCTGGGACATGGATAAAGACAGGAACAGCTCTTAAAGCTATTTGAACAGGAAAAAGAGTTTCACAGTTCTTTCCTTCCTTCCTCCTGTAGTTGCTGCTTTTCTGGTTTTAGAATTTCAAACAAAGAAATACATACTGGCTCCACTGCTAAGAAACGCCCTCTTAGCAACTTCCTCTTCCAATTTTCTTCTCCACTATTGACATATGAGAACAATACCCATAGCTGTCCCTACCATTCCGATTAACCAAAAGCTCTGAGGTTTGGAAAAATTAAGGGCAGCAAGTTATTGTACCCAACTACCGCCTACCCCAAATCCACAATCTTCACTCATTAGAAGTCAAATAACAGGTTGCACAAAGAAAGGGATATTAAGCTTAATCAGAGGCGGGCTATTAAAACTTTCACCCCAAGAAATCCAAAGAAATTTGAACAAATGGGAAATTTCTCCCATCCCAAGAAAATGTGGCCCTCTGATGGAGGAGAAAAAGCGAATGGGCTGGCACCACTCTGAACCAAAGTCTAGCCTATACACCAATAGCTGCTGAACTTTCTTCTACAGGCAACCCCACCAGGATTCAAATGGAGCTCTCTGAGGTTCTGACACACACTTCAAAAGGACTTTTACGACTTACAAATAGTCCTTTCCAACTTACAGACTGAATAAAGAGGCTGGACTTATAATTAACCTTCCACAGGTCAAGACTGTCCCCATGCCAGAAGTCAAATCACGTATCGGAGGCCAGACCTCTGCCCCCATTTGTAACAAGGCAAACTTCCCTAACACTATCTTTTAAGTGGGCAGTGACTTCCCCCTTGCCCAGCGATTCTCAGAGGAAACAATTTAGTTAAGTAACCTCTGCCCTTTACTGTGTGACCTTGGGCAAGTTACTTAACTCCTCTGAAACTTAGCTTCCTTATGAGTACATTCTCAAGAGTCACTGTAAAAGTTAAATAAGAACATATGCCTAAGCAAGGGTTGACACCTAGTAGGGCTGCCATAAAAGTTCTTCCTCTTCCTCCTAACGCTCCTGACTTCTGAGCCTAAATTCCAATCAGCGCCCCAAGGGGCTCCAAGGAGTCCTTCCTCTTCTCCGGTTCTATGGACAACCGTATTAAAACTTCCCCTCTCAGAAGCTCTAGGATTCCTGGAGAACCAAGAGGACTCCAACTCACCCCATCATGGTCTGGGTAGCACCCCTTTAGACAACTCTCCTCCTTACTCTGCAGACTATCCTGTACGCGCACACTCACACGCACTCTTACACACACACACACCACACACACACAGTCCTCCTCCCGCTCCTCAATTTAGCAGGCCGGGGCCTCAACGAGCACCTCAATTACTTTATGGTCCAGAAATGGAAACTGAGGCTCAGCCTGGGGAAGAACTTGTCCAAGGTCTCAGACAACTGCTGGGACCCAACTCCTGCAGCTACATCTGCCGACGAAACCCTCGCTTTACACAGGCGGGAAACTAAGGCCTAGAGAAGAAAGTGACTTGCTCAAGATAACACAGCGAGCTGATGGCAGAACCAGGTCAGGCCGGGACACTCATAGTCCCTCAGACTTGTGGACCCCTCCAAGTTTCCGAAGGGGACTCCGGGTCACTCCCTCCCTCCCTGAGGGGGTGGGGTGGACTAAGACGCCACCCCGCGCTGACCGCTCGCCCGGCCTCTGCCAGTCCGCAGTAGGAGTCGCGGCACCCACTCCCCCGGGACCCTGCACGGCTCGGGAGGAGCGGCCCGGCCGGGGTCCGCGCCTCCCAGCGGGGTCTACCCAAGGGGACTTGTTGCTCACCTGGCCTCCCGCAGTCGCCGTCAGCGACAGGAAGGGTCGGCCGGCCGCCCAGTCTCCGCACAGAGTGTGCTCCCGGGGACCGCCTCGCGGGCTGCCACACGGCCGGACCCCCCTTAGCGCGCTACGCCCCCAGCCGCGCTCGCCCGGCCTGTGTCCGCCATTACGTGATTCCCCGCCCTGGGACGCAGCCACACCCCGCCAATGGCCCTGATTGGTTCACTGCCCCACCCACCCGGGGCTTCGGGGCATTCCATTGGCCTGAGTAAAACGCCAGTTAAATAACTACGCAAAAGACGTACTCACGGGTACCCTCCCCGGAGCTCCACCCGGGCGACTTCCGCAATCGGAGTAAACAGCGGGGTGCAAACCAAGTGAAGTGGGGGGCGGAGATTAAGGTAAACCGACTCCTAAGTTCAAAGTAGGGAAAGCTCACCCAAGAAAGTGTAAAAACTCGTACAAAGTGTGTTGAAAGATGAATTCTTCTTGTTAGCCTTGAAAGAACCGCTATATTTAGCGAAAGGAAGGAGCCAAGCCTGTAAACTTTCTGTGGACACCCCTCAAGTTGCACATAGTGTTGTCCCTTCACTCCGGTCTCAGCCCGGGCAGAAAGTAGGGTGGGGAGAGTGAGTCACAAGCTCTTTCCCGTCCTGCACAGTCCATCGGGGGCGAGGCCCGGGTCCTGGGAATGGGGGATAGTACTGAATAGCCATGGTCAAGTGAGCGGAATCCTGGTTCAGCCACTTCACTCTGCGACCTCAACTTCCAGGATTTATCTGGGTCTCAGTTTGTCCTTCTGCAAAATAGGAGCAGTCGTCTGTGCCTCACATGCGGGAGTGCTTGTTGAGGACTCATGCATGAATGGGGAATATGCTCGTCTTGTTGATTATAAAAGGCTGCAGCTGGCCGGGCGCGGTGGCTCACGCCTGTAATCCCAGCACTTTGGGAGGTCGAGGCGGGCGGATCACCTGAGGTCAGGAGTTCGAGACCAGCCTGACCAACTTGGAGAAACCCCCATCTCTACTAAAAATACAGAATTAGCCAGCCGTGGTGGCGCATGCCTGTAATCCCAGCTACTCAGGAGGCTGAGGCAGGACAATCGCTTGCACCCGGGAGGCGGAGGTTGCAGTGAGCCGAGATCACGCCATTGCACTCCAGCCTGGGCAACAAGAGCGAAACCCCATCTCAAAAAAAAAAAAAAAAAAAAAGGCCGGGCGCGGTGGCTCACGCCTGTAATCCCAACACTTTGGGATGCCGAGGCGAGGCGGGCGGATTACTTGAGGTCAGGAGTTGAAGACCAGTCTGGCCAAGTGCAACCCTGCCTCTAGGCGGATCACCTGAGGTCGGGTGTTTGAAACCAGCCTGGCCAACATGGTGAAACCCCATCTCTACTAAAAATACAAAAAATTAGCCGGGCACGGTGGCACATGCCTGTAATCCCAGCTACTCCAGAGGCAGAGGCAAGAGAATCGCTTCAACCTGGGAGGTGGAGGTTGCGGTGAGCCGAGATCGCGCCATTGCACTCCAGCCTGGGCAACAAGGGCAAAACTCTGTCTCCAAAAAAGAAAAAAGAAACCCTGCCTGTATTAAAAACACAAGAATTAGCTGGGCGTGGTGGTGCGCGCCTGTAATCCCAGCTACTTGGGAGGCAGGAGAATCGCTTGAACCTGGGTGGTGGATGTTGCAGTGAGCCAAGATCATGCCACTGCACTCCAGCCTGGGAGACAGAGCGAGTCTCAAAAAAAAAAAAAAAAAGCCACAGCTACATAGAAATGTGACAAATTCACATGTTAGCAAAGATACCTCACTTAGTTCTCTAGGGCAACCCTGTACGGCAGGTATTACCCTCATTTTTGCAGAAGAGAAAACTGAGTCTTCCTGAAGTTGCATGACTTACCCAGGGTCCTTCAGGGACTTTGAAACAGCCCCGGAACTCAAACCTGTTTCTTTTGGTTTCCATTCCTGTATTTCTCCCTTTTAGGCCTGGTATCATATGAGAATGACTTCCCTCCCCTCCCCTCTACTCTTCCCTCACCCATCCCCTTAGCATTCCAGGAAAGGTCTTAAGGGTGCCAGGTCAGTCTCTTATCTCTCTGATCAACGTAGACTTGGGCACAGACCACCCCCCAGCTATTGTTAACCACCAGGGTTCCTGAGGAAAAGTGACACCAGGGGTGTGCCCAGGCTGTTTCTGGGGTCCTAGGAGTCAGGACGTGAAAAGGGGGTGACAGATGGGTCGAGAACCTACACAGAATCTCAAATGAGGATGCAGAGGCTCAGAGGGGGGCCGTGATGGCACTGTGAGCCCTCAGCAGGGCTGCCTCCATGCCAGGACTTAAATCCAGGTTTCTCTGCTCTCAGAACAGGGCTCTTTTCACCACAGGATTGTTTTTCCCAGAAGAGCTGCTTGGCTGTAATTCCTAGTCCTTTTCCCTCCCTGGAAAGGAAGGAGGCCAAGAAGGGAGTGGGAGGGGAAGCAGCCTAAGACTTCAGAAGGGCAGAGACAGCCAAGGGGGTGGTGCCAGCAGGGCCCTGGTGCCATCCGAATTGGTGTCCTCCAGGCTCAAACTGGGACATGTGGTCTGACAACCAAGGACTATTTAAATCCTGGCTGTGGCTGTTGGGTGCTGGGAGGCAGCTGTGCAGAAGGCAGTGGCTTTGGGGTTAGGCAGACCTGAGATCGAGTCCTAGCACCACCACTCTCTAGCTCTCTGAGCCTCACCTACCTCTTCTCTGAAATGATGACAAAAGGGCAGTTGTGAGGATTCAATTAGTTAATTGTAGCGTTAATGAGTCATGTGTGTAAAGTGCCTGGTAGCTATTTATTCATTCATGGATTCATCCATTCGATAAAAAATTATTAAGCACCCACCACATAGAGGGCAGCCTGACAGTGGCGTAGCTACAATAGCAAGCAAAACAGACTCAGATCCTCATGGAACTTAAAGTCTGGGAAGGAAGAAAGTTGTTAACCAAGTGATCAGACAAATCAAAAACAGAAACTGAGATAAGGAAGCAGAAGGTAAAGTGCAATGTGTTTATGAGAGTGAATGTCAGTGGATGGGGTGGGGTCAAAGGAGACTTTCCTGAAGAGATGATGACTGAGGTGAGTTGATGAATGGGGGTTCATTTACTCTTTTTTTTTGGAGACAGAGTCTTGCTCTGTCACCCAGGCTGCAACCCAGACTGGAGTGCAGTGACACAATCTCGGCTCACTGCAACCTCCGCCTCCTGGGTTCAAGCGATTCTTGTGCCTCAGCCTCCTGAGTAGCTGGGATTACAGGCATGTGCCACCACACCCAGCTAATTTTTGTATGTTTACTACATACATGGCAAGAGGGGGTTTCGCTGTGTTGCCCAGGCTGGTCTCAAACTCCTGATCTCAAGTGATCCATCTGCCCTGGCCTCCCAAAGTGCTGGGATTACAAGTGTGAGCCACTGCGCCCGGCCAAGTTCATCCATTCTTGAATGAGCGAGAGGCTGGGAGAAAGGTTGCAGGCCAAGGGAATGGGTGTGGAAAGGCGTGGAAGCCCATGGGGGCGGTGGCAGTGGGGAGGAAGGGTCTGTGGGCCACCAGGGAAAGTATCATGGTTGTTGATGAATGAGTGAGGATGTTACAGGGGAGGAAACCCAGCTTTGAAAGTGGGGGCTCACCTGTAATCCCAGCGCTTTGGGAGGCCAAGGTGGGAGGATCACTTGAGGCCAGGAGTTTGAGACCAGCCTGGGCAACAAAGATACCCATCTCATTTATGTAAAAACATAATAAATAAATAGATAAGAAAGTAGTGCTGTTCACCAAGGGTCTCTGTACTTTTCTCATAGTCCCTGAAAGAATGCAAGCTTTGAGGCAGACCGACCTGGGTTTGAATCTTAGCTCTGCCAACTCACCGAGGATTGTGTGACCTGAACAGTCATCAAACCTCACTGTGTCTCAGCTACTCTTCTAAGGAATGGGGATAACAATAGAGGGTCATAAGGTGAGGGTGAGGATTTAATAGGAAATATATGTAAATTGTCTGTCATATAAAAGTCGCTGGGTAAACAATGCTTGGTCTTCCCAGCATGGAGGGAAGTGAGCCTGAGGCAGCAGTTGGAGCAGATGGTTTGGGTTCAAGCTGATACAGACATCCATGAACTGGACAAGTTGTCATCTGAACATAATATTTTTGTTTTTGGACAGGATTTTAATCTGTCACCCAGGCTGGCTTGCAGTGGTGCAATCATGGCTCATTGCAGCCTTGAACTCCCGGGCTCAAGCAATCCTTCCACCTCAGCCCCCCAAGTAGCTGGGACTACAGGTGCATGCCACTATGCCCGGCTGATTTTTTTTGTTTTGTGTTTTAGAGATGAAGTCTCCCTATGTTGCCCAGCTTGGTCTCAAACTCCTGGGCTCAAACGATCCTGCCACCTCAGTCTCCCAAAGTACTAGGATTACAGGCATGAGCCACTGTGCCCGGCCTGAATTGTCATACGAGACTTTGGAGCCAGACAAGCCTGGATTTGAATCACTATTATACCACTTCCTAGCAATGTGACTTTGGGCAGGTGACTTCACCTCTCTGAGCCTCAATTTCCTTATCGATAAAATGAAAATCATAATTGTTTTTATTTAATAATTTAAAAAAATAGAGATGGGGTCGGCCAGGCGCAGTGGCTCACGCCTGAATCCCAGCACTTTGGGAGGCCGAGGCGGGCGGATCACGAGGTCAGGAGGTCGAGACCATCCTGGCTAACACGGTGAAACCCCGTCTCTACTAAAAATACAAAAAATTAGCCGGGCGTGGTGGCGGGCGCCTGTAGTCCCAGCTACTCAGGAGGCTGAGGCAGGAGAATGGCGTGAACCCGGGAGGTGGAGGTTTCAGTGAGCTGAGATCGCACCACTGCACTCCAGCCTGGGCAACAGAGTGAGACTTCGTCTAAAAAAAAAATAGAGATGGGGTCTTGCTGTGTTGCCCAGGCTGGTCTAGGACTCCTTGGACTCAGCACCTCAGCCTCCCAAAGTGCTGGGATTACAGGCCGGGCCATAATTGTTTTTATTTCCCAGATATGTTCAAATTAAATGTGATCATAAATATGAAACACTTAGCACAGTGATTGCTTGCAGGTTGTCCCAAAATAGGAGCCTTAATTTTTCCTTTTAGGCAATGCAGATAAAGAAGTTGCTTTCAGAGTGGGAGGTGGTATTGTGCATTTAGTGGTAATATTAATAAGGACCAACATTTAGTGAGCATTTGCTATGTGCCAGGAATGTGCGAATTGCTTTACATGCATTAACTCATCAATCCTCATATCAGTCCTATAAATTATTTATTGAGACACAGTTTTGCTCTGTTGTCCAGGCTGCAGTGCAGTGGCACGATCTTGGCTCACTGCAACTTCTGCCTCTCCAGTTCAAGCAATTCTCCTGCCTCAGCCTCCCAAGTAGCTGGGATTACAGGCTCACACCACCACGCCTGGCTAATTTTTGTATTTTTGGTAGAGACGAGGTTTCACCATGTTGGCCAGGCTGGTGGTGAACTCCAGACCTCCAGTGATCTGCCCGCCTCGGCCTCCCAAAGTACTGTGATTACAGGCGTGAGCCACTGCGCCCAGCCTCAGTCCTATAAATTAGGTCCTGTTATTATCATCCTTATTTTACAAATGAGGGGAAAGGGCCAGGCATGGTAGCTCACACCTGTATTCCCAACACTTTGGGATGCCAAGGCAGGGGGATGGCTTGAGCCTGGGGTTCAAGACCAGCTTGGGTGACATGACAAAACCCCATCTCTACCAAAAATACAAGAATTAACCAGTTTCCTAACCTAGGCTCAAATAAATAAATAAATAAATAAATAAATAGATAGATAAAAATGTAAAAAACAGGGCCAGGCGCGGTGGCTCACGCCTATAATCCCAGCACTTTGGGAGGCCAAGGTGGGTGGATCACCTGAGGTCAGGAGTTCGAGACCAGCCTGACAAACATGGTGAAACCTTGTCTCTACTAAAAATGCAAAAATTAGCTGGGCGTGGTGTGGTGGCAGGCACCTGTAATCTCAGCTGCTCGGGTGCCTGAGGCAGGAGAATCACTTGAACCCAGGAGGCGGAGGTTGCAGTGAGCTGAGATGGCGCCATTGCACTCCAGCCCGGGTGACAAGAGTGAAACTCTGTCCAAAAACAAAACAAAACAAAACAAAACAACAACAACAACAACAAATGAGGTAAAGGAAGCACAGATAGGTTAAGTGACTTGCCCAAGGACGCTACCCAGTTAGGAAGCAACACAGGTAGAATTCAAACGCAGCCATGGAACTTGAGAGGGGTTGCTACCCCTCTCAAGCTTTTTTCCCTCTGCCGCCCAAGGAGTTAAAGGTGTTACCCAGAGCACTGAAAGTATTCACTGCTGGTAGCAAGTTCCCAAGTTCCAAAGGCCAACCCCTATTCCTTTCCTATGAATTCTAAAAAGGAACCGCTGCCTGTTTCCTGATAAGACCAGGGAACAGAGGATCTTCCTCCACAAGGGGAAGCAAGAAGACATTTAAAATCGCCAGAACTTTGCCGCTGAATGGCTGGATAATCTTGGCCAGGTCACACACTCTCTCTGAGCCTCAGTTTCCTTATCTGGGAAATAGGGATAGCAGCTCTGTGTACAAGGCGGTTGTGAGGAGAAGAAATAAGCCCTGCATAAACTCTGCAGTGCAGTCCACACAAGAGTTCCTCTCATTGTTGCTATGGGGACGGTGAGCACTTTGGGAAAGCTGCCTAAGTCAGTATAGCAGGCTAAATTGCCATCTCTGGAAACAGATCTGGGTTCGAGTCTCAGATCTGCCTTTTATGCCCTGTCTTACCTTGAACAAGTTACAAAACCCGACTGAGGCCAGGTACGGTGGCTCACGCCTGTATTCCCAGCACTTTGGGAGGCTGAGGCAGGCGGATCACGAGGTCAAGAGATCGAGACCATCCTGGCCAATATGGTGAAACCCTGTCTCTACTAAAAACACAAAATTAGCCAGGCGTGGTGGCACTTGCCTGTAATCCCAGCTACTCGGGAGGCTGAGGCAGGAGAATCGCTTGAACCCGGGAGGCGGAGGTTGCAGTGAGCTGAGATCACGCCATTGCACTCCAGCCTGGGCAACGGAGCGAGACTCTGTCTCAAAAAACATTTTTTTTTAATAAAAATAAAAATACAAAAACTAGCCCGGCATGGTGGTGGGCGCCTGTAATCCCAGCTACTCAGGAGGCTGAGGCAAGAGATTGCTTGAACCCGGGAGGCAGAGGTTGCAGCGAGCCAAGATCGCGCCACTGCACTCCAGCCAAACAGAGGGAAACTCCGTTCCCCGCCCCCCCCCCAAAAAAAACAAAAAAAAAACAACCTAGCTGAGCCTCAGTTTTCTAACCTATAAAATGGAGTGAATAAAACTAGTCTCATGGAGCTGGAGAGAAAATACAAATGCAATGAGAGAATGCGTTAAAAAGCTATGAGCCAGCACTGGGAACAGAACTGACAGAGTGCAGTCAGCTAAGGAATTGCAGGGGGAGCAACAAAGCACAGGGACCAGGAAGAATCACCCCTCCCCGCTCCCTGACCCCCATTTGAGGGGAGAAGGGTGGAGAGCACTGTTCTCAGAGCCCAGAATGATCTCCAGGTCACCCCCCTCCCTCTGGCATCCTGAGCTCTTGCTGGGTCCACAGTCTCTCTCTCTCTCTCTCTCTTTCTCTCGTCAAACAAGTTCTTCTCCACTGAGCAATCCCAGGGGGCCACGAACCTCGGTTCCAGCCAAGCTCGCAGGCTTTCCCCACCTCCACATCCTTAATCTGCAGCCTTTGCATTTGCCATTCCTTCCACCTGGAATGCTCTCTCCTCCCTGAGTGCCTTTGATGGGGAAGAGGGGGTTGCTGAGGGGAAGGATCTGGAATGATGCCCCCCCACCTCCTCACTCCCCTCCCCTGCATCCCCCACGCTGCAGGCCTGACCTCCCCGCTCCCAGCGTGGGGGACAGAGGCAGTGCTATGTGGAGGAGGAAACGGGGTGGGGGCGGGGGTACTCAGGGAAGGGCCCTCTGTGGGGTTTTTCACCTGCTTAGAAGAAGCAGACGGAAATGAAAGCTCTGGAAAAAATGCCTGCTGCTCTGCTTCCGAGGCCCCAGCTCGGTGAAGCCTCCCTGCCTTCCCACTATGCCATCTCCTCCTCCTCCACCTCCTCCTCCTCCTCCTCCTCCTCCTCCTCCTCCTCCTTCAGGCAGGTTCCACAGTCAGGGAAATGGGGTGGGTGGGAGGGCCAGAGAGACCTAGGTTCAAATCCCATTCCTGCCACTTACCCAGCCAATGACCTTAGCAAGCTGCCTGGCCTGTTTACGCCTCATTTCTTTGTAAAAGGGGACAATAATCCCTGTCTCTCAGGCTGCTGTGAGGACCAAGTGAGATGGCAGATAAAACTGCCTGGCAGGACCAAAGTGTTCAGCGATCGAGAGAATAACAGTGATAGGAAATACACAGTGCCCATGTGTACCTGGCATAGCTCTCAGCACCTTGCATATATTTACCTATTTAACTCCTGATACGGTAGATATTATTACTAGCCCCAGTTTGCAGAAGAGGAAACTGAGGCACAAGGAGATTTCTGTAACTTGCACATGCTCACACAGCCAGTAAGGGGTAGAGCTTAATCTGTGCTCTTACTCATCACACTATGGCACATTTAGTGATAGTTCCCGTGATGATGATGCTGCTGATGATTAGGATTTTTCTTTCTTTTCTTTTTTTTTTGAGATGGAGTCTCGCTCTGTCACCCAGGCTGGAGTGCAGTGGCATGATCTCAGCTCACTGCAATCTCCGCCTCCTGGGTTTAAGTGATTCTCATGCCTCAGCCTCCTGAGTAGCTAGGATTGCAGACACCCACCACCATGCCCAGCTAATTTTCGTATTTTTTGAAGATGGGGTTTCACCATGTTGGCCAGGCTCGTCTAGAACTCCTGACCTTGTGATCCGCCCACCTCGACCTCCCAAAGTGCTGGGATCACAGGCGTGAGCCACCGCGCCCAGCCTGTTTGTACTGGTACTATGCCCTCAGTAAGTACCTGTTATTCTCTTTCCTCCTACCTTCAAAATCCTGCCTGAATTTTTTTTTTTTTTTGAGACAGAGTTTCACTCTTGTTGCCCAGGCTGGAGTGCAATGGCGCCATCTTGGCTCACCACAACCTCTGCCTCCAGGGTTCAAGCCATTCTCCTGCCTCAGCCTCCCGAGTAGCTGGGATTACAGGCATGCACCACCACGCTTGGCTAATTTTATATTTTTAGTAGACAGTGTTTCTCCATGTTGGTCAGGCTGGTCTTAAACTCCTGACCTCAGGTGATCCTCCCACCTCAGCCTCCCAAAGTGCTGGGATTACAGGTGTGAGCCACCGTACCCGGCCTGAATTATTTATTTATTTTTATTTTTAATTTTTTTAAGATAAGGTCTCACTCTGTCACCAGACTGGAGTGCAGTGGTGCTATCTCAGCTCACTGCAGCCTCTACCTCCTGGACTCAAGTGATTTTCCCACCTCAGCCTCCAAGTAGCTGGGACTACAGGTGCGTGCCACCATGCTCGGCTAATTTTTATTTATTTATTTATTTATTTTTTGTAGAGATGGGGTTTTGCCATGTTGCCCAGGCTGGTCTTCTTCTTCTTCTTTTTTTAAATACAGATGGGGATGGGGCTGGGGGTCTTGCTATGTTGGCCAGGTTGGTCTTTAACTCTTGGCCTCAAGCAATCCTCCTGCCTTGGCCTCCCAAAGTGCTAGGATTACAAGTGTGAGCCACCCGGCCCAGCCTCCCAGGCTTGTATTGAACTCCTGAGCACAAGCAGTCTGCCCACCTTGGCCTCCCAAAGTGCTGGGATTACAGGTATGAGCCATGGCACCCAGCCCAAAATCCTGCCTCAGTTTTACCTCCTTCGTGACATCTTCCAGTCTATTCATATAATAAGGATATATTGCTGCCTGCCCTGGCCAGGCTTGTGCAGGGCACTGGGGATGGAGGGATCAGTCCACTCAGACTCTGCCCTTGAGTGGCTCCCAATCTGATGAGGGAGAAGATATATATAAAAATTACAATAAAAGTGGAAGACACTGATTGCAGTAGGAGCTATGAGCTTATAGAAGTAGAGAACTTAACTGGGAGATTGGGACAGGCTTACAGAGGAAGGGCCATTTGGAAGGGGTTTTGAAGAGTGAGTAGGAGTTCCTCAGGCAGAATTAGGAAGTAGGAACAGAATATGATCTACCCTGCAAAGCGGACTGAATAAAAAAAGCCTGGGGAATAAAAACCCTAGAAGAAAACCTAGGCAACACCATTCAGGACATAGGCATGGGCAAAAACACCCAAAGCAATTGCAACAAAAGCCAAAATTGACAAGTGGGATCTAATTAAACTAAAGAGCTTCTGCACAGCAGAAGAAACTATTATCGGCCGGGTGCGGTGGCTCACGCCTGTAATCTCAGCACTTTGGGAGGCTGAGACGGGCAGATCACGAGGTCAGGAGATTGAGACCGTCCTGGCTAGCACAGTGTAACCCCATCTCTACTAAAAATACAAAAAAATTAGCTGGGCATGGTGGCGGGCGCCTGTAGTCCCAGCTACTCGGGAGGCTGAGGCAGGAGAATGGCGTGAACCCGGAAGGCAGAGCTTGCAGTGAGCTGAGATCACACCACTGCACACCAGCCTGGGAGACAGAGGAAGACTCCATCTTAAAAAAAAAAAAAAAAAAAAAAAAAAAAGAGAAAAAAAAGAAACTATCATCAGAGTGAACAGGCAACCTACAGAATGGGAGAAAATTTTTTCAGTCTACTGATCTGACAAAGGTCTAATATCCAGAATCTACAAGGAACTTAAACATATTTATAAGAAAAAACCAACTCCATCAAAAAGTGAGTTAAGGATATGAACACTTCTCAAAAGAAGATATTTACATGGCCAACAAATATATGAAAAAAAACTCAACATCACTGGCCATCAGAGAAATGCAAATCAAAACCACAATGAGATACCATCTCACGCCAGTCAGAATGGCAGTTATTTTTATTTATTTATTTATTTATTTTTGAGACAGAGTCTCACTGTGTCACCAGGTTGGAGTGCAGTCTATCTCTGTCACCAGACTGGAGTGCAGTGGCGTGATCTCAGCTCACTGCAACCTCCGTCTCCTGGGTTCAAGCGATTCTCCTGCCTCAGGCTCCCCAGTAACTGGGACTACAGGTGCGTGCCACCACACTCAGCTAACTTTTTTTTTTTTCTTGACAGGGTCTCGCTCTGTCACCCGGGCTGGAGTGCAGTGGTGCGATCTCGGCTCACTGCAAGCTCCACCTCCCAGGTTCACGCCATTCTCCTGCCTCAGCCTCCCGAGTAGCTGGGACTACAGGCGCCTGCCACCAAGCCTGGCTAATTTTTTTTTTTTTTTTTTTTGCATTTTTAGTAGAGACTGGGTTTCACTGTGTTAGCCAGGATGGTCTGGATCTCATGACCTCGTGATCCACCCATCTTGGCCTCCCAAAGTGCTGGGATTATAAGCGTGAGTCACTGCGCCTGGCCAGAATGGCAGTTATTAAAAAGTCAGGAAACAATAGATGCTGGTGAGGCTGTGGTGAAATAGGAACGCTTTTACACTGTTGGTGAGAATGTTAATTAGTTCAACCATTGTGGAAGATATTATGGCAATTCCTCAAGGATCTAGAACCAGAAATACCATTTGACCCAGCAATCCCATTACTGGGTATATACCCAAAGGAATATAAATCATTCTACTGGCTGGGCGCGGTGGCTCATACCTGTAATCCCAGCACTTTGGGGGGCCGAGGTGGGCGGATCACGAGGTCCGGAGATGGAGACCATCTTGGCTAACGCAGTGAAACCCTGTCTCTACTAAAAATACAAAAAATTAGCCGGGCGTGGTGGCGGGCGCCTGTAGTCCCAGCTACTCAGGAGGCTGAGGCAGGAGAATGGCATGAACGCGGGAGGTGGAGCTTGCAGTGAACCGAGATCGCGCCACTGCACTCCAGCCTGGGCAACAGAGCAAGACTCTGTCTCAAAAAATAAAATAAAATAAAATAAAATAACTCATCCTACTATAAAGACACATGCACATGTATGTTTATTGCAGCACTATTTACAATAGCAAACACATGGAAACAACCCAAATGCCCATCAATGATAGACTGGATAAAGAAAATGTGGTACATATACACCATGGAATACTATGCAGCCATAAAAAGGACATGGATGAAGCTGGAAGCCATCATCCTTAGCAAATTAACACAAGAACAGAAAACCAAACACCGCATGTTCTCACTCATAAGTGGGAGTTGAACATTGAGAACACATGGACACAGAGAGGGGAACAGCACACACCAGGGCCTGTTTGAGGTTTGGAGGGTGAGGGGAGGGAACTTAGAGAATGGGTCAATAGGTGCAGCAAACCACCATGGCACATGAATACCTGTGTAACAAACCTGCACGTTCTGCACACGTATCTCATTTTTTTTTAGAGAAATTAAAAAAAAAAAAAAAAAGACTGGAGAGTAGCATGTCTTGGGTCAGTTTTATTTTAGGTTCCATACTAGGCACTGCAGGTATAGAAGTAGAAAAATATGGCTAGGCGTGGTGGCTCAAGCCTGTAATCCCAGCACTTTGGGAGGCCAAGGTGGGTGGATCACCTGAGGTCGGGAGTTCAAGACCAGCCTGACAAACATGGAGAAACCCCGTCTCTACTAAAAGTACAAAATTAGCCGGGCATGGTGGCACATGCCTGTAATCCCAGCTAGTCGGGAGGCTGAGGCAGGAAAATCACTTGAACCCACGTGGCAGAGGTTGTGGTGAACCGAGATCAGGCCATTGCACTCCAGCCTGGGCAACAAGAGCAAACTCCGTCTCAAAAAAAAAAAAAAAAAAAAAAAAAAGTAGAAAAATTGGTGGGTGAGGCTCACCCTGTAACCACCAAGGCGGGTGGATCACCTGAGGTCGGCAGTTTGAGACCAGCCTGACCAACATGGAGAAACCCCATCTCTACTAAAAATACAAAATTAGCTGGGCATGGTGGCACACGCCTATAATCCCAGCTATTCGGGAGGCTGAGGCAGGAGAATCACTTGAACCCAGGAGGCAGAGGTTGGGGTGAGCCGAGATCGCACCACTGCACTCCAGCCTGGGCAACAAGAACAAAACTCCGTCTCAAAAAAAAAAAAAGAAAGAAAGAAAAATATTAGGCCCTCAGGCAGCTTACAGACTTGGGGCAAGGAAATGAAAAGGAATTAGTAAAACAAAAATATGGATATAAAAAATCCATAGGGGGTTAGGTGTGGCAGCTCATGTCTGCAATCCCAGCACATAGTGAGAATCACATCTCTACAAAAAAAAAAAAAAAAAAAAAAAAAAAAGAAGGGCTTTGGGAGCACCAGGAAGAGACATAAACCGGTCTGGAGGAGTCAGTAGAGGAGTAGTTGACATCTAGGCTGAGACTTAAAGACCAGAGCCAGATCGTGTCACCTAGTGCCATACCAGCCTGGGTATAAATTCAACATAAAAACAAAACTCACCAGAAAATAAAACCAAGAAGCTCCAATAAAGTTCTGAATTTTCCCATGAACACTATTTCAGTGGTTTTTTGTTTGTTTGTTTTATTGAGATGAAGTCTCACTCTGTCGCCCAGGCTGGAGTGAGTGCAGTGGCTGGATCTCGGCTCTCTGCAACCCCCACCTCCTGGGTTCAAGCGATTCTCTTGCCTCAGCCCCTGGAGTAGCTGGGATTACAGGCGCCCACAATCATGCCTGGCTAATTTTTGTATTTTTAGTAGAGACGGAGTGTCACCATGTTTGCCAGGCTGGTCTCGAACTCCCAACCTGAGGTGATCCGCCCACCTCCCAAAGTGCTGTGATTATAGGCGTGAGCCACCGCACCCAGCCTATTTCAGTGATTTTAAAAAATTATTGAATGTCAAACTATTTGAAAAAAAAGTCTTGAGTATCCCTGCTTTGCTGGGCTCTGAACAGTGTGTTCTGTTCCTTGAATCTGACAAGGGAACAGGTCTGAGACAGCCAGGAGAGGCAGGCAGGTGGTTGGAATTTCATGTGCAAAGGCCCAGAGGCAAGAGAAAAAATGATGGCTCATTGGGGGAGAAGGACATCCTTGGATGAGGGCTGGGGAGTGGGGAGAGGTGGAGATCGAGGATTGGACTGGATTCCGGGGGTGCTGGGGAGGCATGGAAGAGTTTTAACAGAGATGTGTCACAATCAAATGTCCCTTTTGCAGGATCACTCTGAATTTTTTTTTTTTTTTTTTTTTTTTGAGATGGAGTCTGGCTCTGTTGCCCAGGCTGGAATGCAGTGGCGCGATCTCGGCTCACTGCAATCTCCGCCTCCCGGGTTCAAGTGATTCTCCTGCCTCAGCCTTCCAAGTAGCTGGGACTACACGTGCGCACCACCACGCTAATTTTTGTATTTTTAGTAGAAACGGGGTTTCACCATGTTGGCCAGGATGGTCTCGATCTCTTGACCTTGTGATCTGCCTGTCTCGGCCTCCCACAGTGCTGGGATTACAGGCGTGAGCCACCGTGCCCGGCTCACTCTGAATACTTTGAGCGACCTATTTATGATTTGAATTTATTCATTCGAGAAGCACCCCAACATACCTCCTATGTGTCAGGCATGGACCCAGGAACTGTGACTACAACAGATAATTAGGGGTTGGTTCCTCAGACAGGACAAAGGGCAGGACACTGAGTGCCACCTCTACAGAGGGGTCTGACTGGATAAAGACAAAGTGTGAAAGTGTATGACTTTCACAAAACAAGAAAGCCAAGCCCTGTGTAGGGTGACGGGGTGCAGGGATGGGAGACGGCACTCAGGAGCTAGCACTGGACAGGCCAGTGATTCTGAAGACAGAGGATAAAGGAACGAAAGCAGGAAGAGAGGGAATGAGTTATGGGTGAAATATTCAGATCCTGTAGCCTCCATAGAAGGTGGCCAAGTGGGCAGGGGGCAAAGTCCCAGCCAAGCCCCTCAGCACCCCCATGTGTTCCCAGCCCTGCTGAGCCCTGCAGCTCGTCTCCTCCTGGCTCCAAAAGCCAGACCAAACCCCGGAGAACAGAGGCGGGTGAGGAGGGGGCGGGTGGGGGACAAGCCCAGGCCTCTCACCCCAGCAAAGCCTGCCTTCCCAGTGCCTGGGGCCAACCCAGCTGAGAAGCCAGAGGTTACAGGGAAAGGATTAAGGAGTTGCTTGCTTTTTTACCCAAACTCTGCTGTATTTCTCTGTCTTTCTTCAATCTCTCTCTCTCTCTCTTTTTTTTTTTTTTTAAAGAAAAATGTTCCTGTACACGCACCCGGACGCTTTTGCAGGAGGCGGCTGTTGGAGAACTGGGAAAACAGGCCAAGAAACAAGAGAGAGGAAAAAGACCACGCCTCGCCTGGCAGATTCCTAATGGCCCAGGAGACCTGAGGCTTTACAGTGGGAGGCCGGTGGGGGCTGGCTCGGGTGGGAGGGAAGGGCAGGCCGAAGGACAGCCACTTGCTGGCTGGTGACCTTGGGCGGGATACTGCCTGCTTCCCTCTGGTGAGAATGGGGAGGAGGGAGGCAGGGGCAGGCCTGGCCAGCTGAGGTCACAGGAAGGCCCCTTCCAGCCTGAAACGCGATCTCGGGATGTGGGGCCTGCCAACCTGCAGCGACCCTGGGCCAGCAGAGATGAAAGGCCGCCTGTCCCCAGCTTCCGGACCCCCAAGGCCCCACTGCCTCAAACTTGGAGAGCAGCAGAGCTGTTGCCACTGGCTGGAGCCAGCTGCTGGGCTCCCCACCCCACCTTATGTCATCCAACCCTCCCTTCCCTGTTTTGCAGAGGACACTCAGGCCCAGAGAGGGTGGTGACCTGCCCGAGGTCACACAGCAAGTGGGAGGCTGAGCCAAGGTTCACCACAGTCTTTGGACTCCAAGTCCAGGCCTCCTGCCTTTCCCAGAAACTTGGCTGCCTGGGGGCTTACCCTGGGGAGTTGGAGAGAACTAAGGCTGGGGAGGACACTTAGGAGCTGTGTCTGTTTGAAGTCACAACTTAATGTTGACTAAAGTGCTTTTTTTTAAAAGACAAAAAGAAAATTCCCAGCCCCTGCCATAAGCCTGGACTTGCTCGCTGGCAGGGGAAGGAATGCAGCTCTGGCCACCACAGCTGCTGGTGGCCAGCTGCAGCCTCAGCTTCTGCTGCTCCCGCCCCAGCCGGCAAAGGGACAAAGGCCTCTTCTCAGGCCTGTCCGCTCCAGCCCCCTGGATCAGCTGGCAGAACACTGACGGAGCCTCCTCTGTCACAAACCTGCTAAGTCATCGTTCCTCCCTGGGCCTTAGTGCCCTTTCTGTAAAATGGGGGCACAGTATCTGCCTGACCTACTTCTCAGCACTGTTTTGAGGCTCCAAGTAAAGTTCTGGAAATACAAAGCTCTCAGCGCCTCCTTCCACCCGCGGGTCTGCCTTCTCACTGTGCCCTTTGCCTCGAATGCCCCTCCCTCCCTCATGCGTTCCCTGGCCAGCCCCAAGTCACTCAGCTCAGCTCAGTGGGACCATCGCCTGCTCTGAAACCTTCCCTCAACTCCAGTTGGAGGCACCTTCGGAAGAAAAAAGACGGCAGTGCTGCTGTATTTATCATGGTTGTACAAAATTAAATAATTGGCCAGTGTGGTGCCTCAGGCCTGTAATCCCAGCGCTTTGGGAGGCTGAGGTGGGAGGATTACTTGAAGCCAGGTATTTGAGACCAGCCTGGGCAACATGGCAAAACCCTGTCTCTAGAAGAAATAAATTAGCTGGGCATGGTGGCATGTGCCTGTAGTGCCTGCTACTCGGGAGGCTGAGGTAGTAGGATGGATTGAGCCTGGGAGGTCGAGGAGGCTGCAGTGAGCTGTAACTGTGCCACTGAACTCCAGCCTGGGTGACAGAGTGAGGCCCTGTCTCAAACATAAAAATAAAAATAAATTAAATAGGCTGGGGGTGGTGCCTCACACCTGTAATCCCAGCACTTTGGGAGGCTGAGGCAGGTAGATCACCTGAGGCCAGGAGTTTGAGACCAGCCTGGCCAAAATGGTGAAACCCCATCTCTACTAAAAGTACAAAAATTAGCCTGGCATGGTGGCACACGCCTGTAGTCTCAGCTACTCAGGAGGCTGAGGCAGGAGAGTCACTTGAATCTGGGAGACGGAGGTTGCAGTGAGCCAAGATCGTGCCACTGCACTCTAGCCTGGGCGACAGAGCAAGACTCCGTCTCAATAATAATAATAATGAATTAAATAATTAATTGTGCACTTGGATCCTCGTTAAAATGTAAACTCTAATAATAGCTAATGTCAAATGCTGACCTGGAACCCAGGACTTTACATTTAACCCATTTAATCTGCATGGTAGGTACTGTTGGTATCCCCATCTTACAGATGAGGAAACTGAGACAATGAGAGTTTCACTCACTCACCTGAAGTCACAGCAAGTTGGAGGCTGAGCCAGGACTCACCACAAATAAGTTGCAAATCAGTATTCAAATGCAGACCCCTGGCTGTAACCATTACATCACTAATGACACGGGTTTAGTTTGTGCCCTGATGTATCCCCGGTTCCTGGCACAGCATCTGGCATACAGTAGGTGCTCCATATATGTTAGATAAATACATACACAAATAGGTGATGAATATAAATGAGTATTTGGAGAAGAATAAAGCACCTATCAGGAGTGAATTTTGCAGGTGCCACATGTGGGGCTGAGGGCTGAGTCATGGTAGGCGGCTAGGGGGTGCCCAGTATGTTGTTAAAAACTAATTACTGGAGCTGGACGCAGTGCCTTATGCCTCTCATCCCAGCACTTTGGGAGGCCAAGGCAGGAGGATTGCTTGAGCCCAGGAGTTTAATACCAGTCTGGGCAACATAGACCCCATCTCTCATGTTGACAAGGCTGGTCTTGAACTCCAGACCTTAAATGATCTGCCCGCCTTGGTCTCTCAAAGTGCTGGGATTACAGGTGTGAGCCACTGCACCCGGCTTTTTTTTTTTTTTTTTTTTTTTGAGACAGGGTCTCACTCTCTTGCACAGGTTAGAGTACAGTGACACAATCACGGTTCCCTGTAGTCTCAACCTCCCAGGCTCCCACCTCACTCTCCTGAGCAGCTGGAACTACAGGTGTGTGCTACCACGCCTGGCCTGTGAGACCTCATCTCTACAAAAAATTTTAAAAATTGGCCGAACGCAGTGGCTCACGCCTGTAATCCCAGCATTTTGGGAGGCCAAGGCAGGTGGATCATGAGGTCAGGAGTTTGAGACCAGCCTGACCTACATGGTGAAACCCCATCTAAAAATACAAAAATTAGCTGGGCATGGTGGCGTGTGCCTATAATCCCAGCTACTCAGGTGGCTGAGGCAGGAGAATCACTTGAACCCGGGAGGCTGAGATCGCGCCATTGCACTCCAGCCTGGGTGACAGAGTGAGACTCCGTCTCAAAAAAATAAAAATTAAAATTAAAAAAATTAGCCAAAGCCCGGCATGGTGGCTTATGCGTGTAATCTGAGCACTTTGGGAGGCCGAGGTGGGCAGATCGCTCGAGCCCAGGAGTTCCAGAACAGCCTGGGCAACATGGCAAGACCCCCTCTCTACATAAAATTCAAAAAATGAGCGAGCATGGTGGAGCACACCTGCAGTCTCAGCTACTCAGGAGGCTGATGTGGGAGAATCACCTGAGCCTGGGGAGAAGCTGAGCCTGCAGTGAGCCCTGATCGCGCCACTGCACTCCAGCCTGGGAGACAGAGTGAAACCCTATCTCAAAAAACAACAACAAAAAAAACAAAACGAAATACAAAACCTAATAATTGGGCTTCCTTTTGGAGCACCCAGGCAAAAGCCTGGGACATCAGCTTGGACTCCTCCCTCCACTTGTGTACCGGAACCAATCAGTCCCCAGGTTCCGCTTGGTATCTCCCAGATGCATCCCTTCCTCTTCATCCCTTAACCCCCATCTTTCTCTTGGATTTTTGCAGCAACTCCCACACAGGTTTCTCTGCCTCTAATTTCTTCTCTTCAAAGTGGGCCTCTGAAAACAGAAAGCTAATCGTAAGCATCATCTTTCTTTACCCCACACCCCCATTAGTGAACCTCCCATACCGCCCCTCCACCGCCATTGCTCTCTGGATAAAGCCCACACTCTTCAACCAAGGCTCCCCCAACCCAACCCCTGCTACTCAGCCCTCCAGCCTCACCTCATGGCCCTCTGCTCATGTTGCCACATGTCCTTTGCTCAGGCTACTCTAGGTGGCAGAAGTTCAACTCATGGAAGCAGATAGCACTGAGCTGAAATCCCAGTTTTGCCGCTTACTAGCTGTGTGTCTCAAAGCTTCAGCTGCCACATTGGGAGAATGGCCATAATTATACAATTTCACAAAGTCATCGTGACAATTAAATGAATACATAAAGTGCTGAGCAAACTACCTCACACTCCTGGTAGTCACTATAATTCTTATACTTCCTCTGCCAAAAAGAGCACTTCTTTTTTTTTTTTTTTTTTTTTAATTTTTGAGACAGAGTCTTGCTCTGTCACCAGGCTGGAGTGCAGTGGCACGATCTCAGCTCATTGCAACCTCCGCCTTCCAGGTTCAAGTGATTCCCCTGCCTCAGCCTCCCAAGTAGCTGGGACTACAAGGCATGCACCACCATGCCCGGCTAATTTTTTTTTTTCCTTGTATTTTAGTAGAGACAGGGTTTCACCATGTTGGCCAGGATGGTCTTGATCTTCTGACCTCGTGATCCACCCTCCTCAGCCTCCCAAAGTGCTGGGATTACAGGCATTAGCCATCGCGCCTGGCTCCTTTTTGTTTTCTTCAGAGACGGTCTCGCTCTTTTGGCCGGGTTGCTCTTGAACTCCTGGCCTCAAGCAGTCCTCCCACCTCAGCCTCCCAAAGTGCTAGGGTTAAAGGCATGAGCCACCATGCCTGGCCTCAAAGACCTTTTCTTACTGGCAGTCTTACTGATTTGTTATGGCCCAGCTCAGATGTCACCTCTTAGAGGAAATTTTCCTTGATATCCACTCACCATTCCCCAAGTGAAATCAGTCTCACTTTCTATACTCAATTGCACTTTGCACCACTCTAAAGCACGTGTAATACTGTTGGCTGTGGGCACCATCTTTCCCCCACTGCCCCAGGAGTTCCCAGAACAACACCCTTCTTAACTCTAGCACAGGGCCTGGCATGCAGCAGGTACTCAATGTTGGTTGAATTGAATGGAGTCACCACTGTCAGTCTTTCCTGAGTGCCTTGCGGGGAAGAGGCCTGAGTGATGAGACAGCTGAACTCTGTGGGTACTCGGTTGCCTGAGGCACCCCCTCCAGCTCTGGTTTGGGGTATATTGGGATGTATGTGGGAGTGTGAGTGGGTGGAGGAAACTCCTGACCTCTGAGCTCTTTCTTTCCTGTGGGACTTGTCAGGCCTCCAAGAGAGGGAGAGAGGGAAGAGGAGATGAGGCGGTCCAGGTGCTGAGCAGGGGTGGGGCGGGGCTATAGCAGGAGCTGAGGCGTGGGTGGGAGCTGGCAAACTCCAGCTCCTCTAAGACCAGGGCTGGGCCTGGCAGGACGGGGCCTAACAGCCCGAGTCCCCACCTGCAATGCCCCACCTCATCCTGGCACCTGGATTAAGTGACTTTTCAAGTTGTAAAAAAACTATATCTTGATTGCAAAGAAGCAGAATCCAAGCCTGGCCTTGCCTTGTTGCTGAGCTGGGAGAAGGGGGCGTGTTCCCTTTTATTCTCCTTTTTGTGTGGGCAACACCTTGTAGTCCTGAGCACGTCAAAGAAGGTAATACTAGGTTTTTGCAAACCCTGGTCGAAGTCACATTATCCCTGACCTTTGTTTCCAACCTCTTGGCCCTCCTCTCACTTCACTGTCTCCCTGACTTTGCCTCTTCTGGCCTTTCCTCAGCTCTTCCAACACACTTTCCCCTTCTCTCCTCTGGGCTTTCACATATACTGTTTTCTCTGTCTTGAATTTTTCCCCCACTGCCTGATAATTTTGTTTTACGGTTAGTGCTTTCAATGCCTCAGAAATCTTTGCTTAGGCCGGGAAGAATGGCTCACACCTGTAGTCACAGCACTTTGGGAGGCCAAGGCAGGAGGATTGCTTAACCCCAAGAGTCCAAGGCTGCAGGGAGCCATGATTATGCCGCCGCACTCCAGTTTGGCCAACAGAGCAAGACTCTGTCCGTAAAACACGGCAACAACACCGACAACAAAAGAAACCTTTGCCTATCTCAAGGTCAGGAAAATATTCCCATATGTTTTCTTTTTTTTCGAGACAGATCTTGCTCTGTCGCCCAGGCTGGAGTGCAGTGGTGAGATCTTGGCTCACTGCAACTGCTGCCTCCTGGGTTCATGCGACTATCGTGCCTCCGCTTCCCAAGCAGCTGAGACTACAGACACACGCCACTACGCCCGGCTAATTTTTGTATTTTTAGTAGAGACAGGCTTTCACCCTATTGGTCAGGCTGGTCTCGAACTTCTGACGTCAGGTGATCCACCCGCCTCGGCTTCCCAAAATGCTGGGATTACAGGCATGAGCCACCTCGCCCAGCCCCGTATGTTTTCTTCTAGAAGATTTAAAGTGTTTGTGTTCGCATTTAGGTCCATGATTCATGTTGAATTAATTTTTGTACAGTGTGAGGTAGGGGTTGAGAATCATTCCCACCCTGTTAACTCTTATTCTTTACAGTTCAGCTGATACCCCACTTCCTTTGAGAAGTCTTCCTTGACTACTCCTAAACTAGATCAGGTCATCCTACTCCATACGTCATAACACCTTCCACTTGATTGTAGCACTTGTCACAACTGTAATTAAATAATTATTTGTGTAATTCAACAATTATTTGTGTAATTCCTTGTTTAACGTCTCATCCTCCCTACTATACTACAGGCCTGTGAGCTCAGTGCTTGTGATTGTCTTTTTAAAAAATCCACTTTGGGCTGGGAGCAGTGGCTCATGTCTATAATCCCAACACTTTGGGAGGCCAAGGTGGGCGGATCACCTGAGATCAGGAGTTCGAGACCAGCCTGACCAACATGGTGAAGCCATGTCTCTACTTAAAATACAAAATTAGACAGGCATGGTGGCACGTGTCTGTAATCCCAGCTACTCGGGAGGCTGAGGCAGGAGAATCGCTTGAACCCAGGAGGCGGAGGTTGTGGTGAGCGGAGATCATGCCATTGCACTCTAGCCTGGGCAACAAGAGCAAAACGCTGTCTCAAAAAAAAAATCCATTTTAGGCTGGGCGCAGTGGCTCACACCTGTAATCCCAGCACTTTGGGAGGCCGAGGCAGGTGTATCACCTGAGGTCAGGAGTTCAAGACCAGCCAGATCCACATGGCAAAACTCCATCTCTACTAAAAATACAAAAATTAGCCAGGCGTGGTGGCAACTGCCTGTAGTCCCAGCTAATTGGGAGGCTGAGGCAGGAGAATCACTTGAACCCAGGAGGCAAAGGTTGCAGTGAGCTGAGATCACTCCATTGCACCCTGGCGTGGGCGACAGAGCAAGACTCCATCTCAAAAAAACAAAAAAAATCAGGCCAGGTGTAGCGGGTCACACCTGTAAATCCAAGCACTTTGGGAGGCCGAGGCGGGCAGATCACGAGGTCAAGAAATCAAGACCATCCTGGCCAACGTGGTGAAACCCCGTCTCTACTAAAAATACAAAAATTATCTGTGTGTGGTGGCGGGCGCCTGTAGTCCTAGCCACTGGGGAGGCTGAGGCAGGAGAATCACTTGAACCCAGGAGGTGGAGGCTGCAGTGAGCCGAGATCGTGCCACTGCACTCCAGCCTGGCGACAGAGCAAGACTCCATCTCAAAAAAAAAAACAAAATAAAATAAAAATGTATATATAAGTGAAATATGCATGCAGAAAAGTACACATATCAAAACATACACTTTGATATGAATTTTCACAAACTGAACACACTCATATAACCAGTCCCCAGATCAAGATGCAGAACATTTCCTGTACCCAGAAGCCCCCTCCTGTTTCTTCCAGCAATGATCCTTCCTTCCTTCCTTCCTTCCTTCCTTCCTTCCTTCCTTCCTTCCTTCCTTCCTTCACAAGAGTCTTGCTCTGTGGCCCAGGCTGGAGTGCAGTCACGTGATCTCTGCTCACTGCAATCTCTGCCTCCCCGGTTCCAGTGATTCTCCTGCCTCAGCTTCCTGAGTAGCTGGGATTACAGGCGTGTGCCACCACACCTGGCTAATGTTTATATTTTTACTGGAGACAGGGTTTTGCCTTGTTGGCCAGGTTGGTCTCAAACTCCTGACCTCAGGTGATCCACCCACCTCAGCCCCCTAAAGTGCTGGGATTACAGGCATGAGCCACCACACCTGGCCTTATGATTGTCTTTCTTACCCTTATATTCTCAGCACTCAGAACAGAGCCTGGAATTAGTAGGTTCTCAAACAAATCGTTGTTTTTTTGTTTGTTTTGTTTTTTAAATAGACAGGGTTTCATGTTGGCCAGGCTGGTTTCGAACTCCTGACCTCAGGTGATCCACCCCCGCTTGGCCTCCCAAAGTGCTGGGATTACAGGCGCGAGCCACTATGCCCAACAAATCGTTGTTGAATGAGTAGGTTGGCGATGCTTAATTCTTCCAAGGACTCAACCTGGAATCCTGTCTGAGCTTTAGCCCCAGCTTTGTATGACCTTGAGGAGGTCCATTCTGCTTTCTTTCTTTCTTTTTTTTTGAGACAGAGTTTTGCTCTTGTTGCCCAGGTTGGAGTACAATGGCGTGATATCAGCTCACTGCAACCTCCGCCTCCCAGGTTCAGACGATTCTCCTGCCTCAGCCTCCTGAATAGCTGGCATTACAGGTGCCCGCCACCACGTATGGCTAATTTTTGTATTTTTAGTAGAGACAGGGTTTCACCATGTTGGCCGGGCTGGTCTCGAACTCCTGACCTCGTGATCTGCCCGCCTCGGCCTCCCAAAGTGCTGGGATTATAGGCATGAGCCACCGCGCCCTGTCCCCTTTTTGTTTTCTTTAGAGACAGTCTGCTTTCTAGGTCTTAGTGTGCTTGTCTGTAAGATGGGAGTGGATAGTCGGGCACGGTGGCTCACGCCTGTAATCCCAAGACTTTGGGAAGCTGAGGCAGGCAGATCACCTGAGGTCAGGAGTTGCAGACCAGCCTGGCCAACATGGTGAAACCTCATCTCTACTAAAAATACAAAAATTAGCCGGGCGTGGTGGCAGACGCCTGTAATCCCAGCTACTCAGGAGTTTGAGGCAGGAGAATTGCTTGAACTCCGGAGGCAGAGGTTGCCGTGAGCCGAGATCTCTCCATTGCACTCCAGCCTGGGCTACAAGTATGAAACTCCGTCTCAAAAAAAAAAAAAAAAAAAAAGATGGGAGTGGATGGAGGGTGATTGGACTAATAATCTCTTTGGGACTTTTCCAGATACGGCCTTTGGGGCAGAATTAACCCCTGAGTTTCTGACAGTACATTCTCAGGTACTATTCTGGTCATCTGTCTGAAAATGAGGAGTACCTCGGAGGGTTGGAAACTTGATCTCACACAGTGTGAGAAGCCTGGGTCTGAGAGTTGGAAGACCTGGATTTCAGTCCTGGCCTGGCCTCTGGGTGACCTTAGGCAAGTCCCTTCCCCTCCCTGGGCCTCTTGGGTTTTCTCATTTAGCAAGTGACAGGGAGGTTGACCTCAAAAGCTTGAAGAATAGTCATGCTGACTCCAGGCCTCTGAGTGCTAAGGTTCAGTTCCTGATGCATGGGCAACCCTCTGGCTCTGGCCTCCTCCCTGCCAGGCACTGATGGGGGAGAGGGAAGCACAGGAAGTGATACCGCCCAGCGAAAGGAACTCATAGTTTGGCCAGGCGGACCCAGTGTTCCGTCAGGAACCAAATGGAAAATGGGCTGATGGTCCAAGTGCTTATCTGTGTGTGGGGGTGAAAGGACAGGAGTCTGAGTGTTCCGAGTGGGCGTAGGGTATCTGGGGGTAAGACTGGGGCAAAGACAGAGATGGCTTCCTCGGGGAGAAGCCTTTGGAAATTGGCAGGGCAACCAATGGGTGCTTCCCAGAGATGGGAGGAGGCAGGAAGAAGGAAATTGGGTCCAGGTGACCACAGAGCAGCAGCAGCTTGGCCGGGGAGTGGGAGAGGAGGGGCTGGTGGGAGCTCGGGCAGGCGCCTCACAGCTGGGCCTTGGAGGGGAAGTGGGGGGGCAGCCTCTGCTTCGGTCCTGGGTAAGCGCCATCTTCTGAAGCCACAGACTGGGAAGGAGGACACAGTATCAGGCTCAGGCCAGACGTCCCTCTCTCTGAACGGGCCCTGGGGCCCTGCCCAGCTGTCCTGGCACTGCAGGACAGAGGGTGAGGAGCAGGGTCAAGCCCCAGTCCCTAGCTCCTTCCACATGTTCTGCCCAGGTGCCTTCAGATTGGATTCCATTTCCACCTCCTTCTGGCTTGTCGCCCAGAGCGCACCCAGAGCACCTTCACTGCATTCCTGTTGTCAGGCAGATGTTTGAGGCAGGGGGTTGCTAGCCAAGTTAAGGAACTGAGTTATAACTATGATCATGGTAACAGGCAGCAGAGCCCAGGGTGAAGAGCTTGACTATCAGGGTTCAACTCCCAGTTCTGCCATTCATGAGCTGTGCAATCATAGGCAAGTTTCTTAACCTTTCTGTGCCTCAGTCTCATCATCTGAAAAGTGAGATAATAACATTGCTCACATCATAGGGTCATTGTGAGGATTAAATGAGATCATATATGTAAAACATTTAGATCTAAACCCGTCTCAGAGGGAGTAAAATGAATAGGCTTTGGAGTCACTCCTCTAGATGAGCCTTAGTTTCTTTATCTCTAAAATGGGGTGCCAGGGCCAAGCACAGTGGCTCATGCCTGTAATCCCAGCATTTTGGGAGGCCAAGGCGGGTGGATCACTTGGGGTCAGGAGTTCGAAACCAAGCCTGGCCAACATGGTGAAGCCCTGTCTCTATTAAAAATATGAAAATTGGCCGGGCGCAGTGGCTCACGCTTGTAATCCCAGCACTTTGGGAGGCCGAGGCGGGAGGATCACGAGGTCAGGAGATCGAGATCACAGTGAAACCCCGTCTCTACTAAAAATACAAAAAAATTAGCCAGGTGTGGTGGCGGGCACCTGTAGTTCCAGCTACTCGGAGAGGCTGAGGCAGGAGAATGGCATGAACCCAGGAGGCGGAGCTTGCAGTGAGCCGAGATCACGCCACTGCACTCCAGCCTGGGTGACAGAGCGAGACTCCGTCTCAAAAAAAAAAAAAAAAAAAAAAAAGAAAACGAAAATTAGCTAGGCGTGGTGGAATGCGCCAATAGTCTCAGCTACTGGGGAGGCTGAAACAGGAGAATCGCTTGAACCTGGGAGGCAGAGGTTGCAGTGAGCCGAGATCATGCCACTGCACTCCAGCCTGGGCAACAGAGAGAGACTCCATCTCAAAAAAAATTAAAAATAAATAAAATAAAATAGGGCAAGGCAGGGCTCAGTGGCTCATGCCTGTAATTCCAGCACTTTGGGAGGCCAAGGTAGGAGGATCACTTGAGTGCAGGACTTTGAGACCATCTTGGTCAAAATAGTGAGACCCCGTCAATACAAACAAACAAACAAACAGACAGACAAAACAAAAAACCCTCTACTCAGGAGGCTGAGGTGGGAGGATTGTTTGAGCCCAGGAATTTGAGACTGCAGTGGGCTATGGTCACACTACTATACTCCAGCCTGTCCAGCCTGGGTGACAGAGCAAGACCCTGTCTCTAGAAAGTAAATAAATGGATAGATAGATAGCTAGATAGACAGATAGATAGAAGATAATAGATAAAATGGAGCTAATAATTCCTGCCTTTCAGGGCATTTGTGAAGATTAGTGAGGGCAAACTGGTCCCTAATAAGAGTATAGCAGCGGGCCGGGCACAGTGGCTCATGCCTGTAATCCCAGCACTTTGGGAGGCTGGGACAGGTGAATCACTTGAGCCCAGGAGTTTGAGACCAGACTGAGCAACATGGTGAAACTCTGTCTCTACAAAAAATACAAAAAGAAGCCAGGCATGTTACTCCAGCCTGGGTGACAGAGCTAGATCTTGTCTCAAAAAGAAAAAGAAAAAAAAAAAAAGAGTACACCAGAGGCCCTTCTCCTCCCACATTCCCTACCTGCCCCATTGCCTGCATGTCAAGCTGTATCCACCCACCCCTGCTGCCCTTGGCCACCCCTCAGGCCTAGGAATCTACCCTGGAAGTGTGGTTTGGATGAGGGAAGGGCCCACCCAGGCCCTGGAAATTAGCTCAGCGAAATTTAGGATCCTGGGTACTCAGAGGTGGTCTAGGAAGGGGTAGGGGTGGGCCCTGGGTGGGTATGTCCTCTTGGCCTCTCTGACTCCTCAGTCCAAGGGAGGCACCCAGTGGAGGAGGGCTAGGGTGGCCTTCTAAAACACTGGGGCCCCTGTCTCCACGGTTGCCTGGGCCTAAGGTCTGTACTAATTAAGAGTAAATGACAAACCCTGGCACAGCACATAGCTGACACCCGGGAAATAGTAAAAATGGCTGCCATTCATTATCTTCACAACAACCCTGAAAGGCAGGTACTATTGAGCTCATTTTGAAGATGAAGAGCTAAGACTCAGAGAGGTGAAGTCATTTGCTATATCTAAGGGGAGAACTGGGACTCAAAGCTGAATCTGTCTGACTCCAACGGGGCTGTTAGCCAAGGGATGGGAATCCCAAAGCCACCAGCAGATCCTTTTTGGGGCTGTGCCAGAGCTAGGTGCTGGAGTGGGTATGGTATCTGTCCCAGGATAATGACCAGACCCACACAGGATACGGAGGCTCAATTTGCCCCAAGTAACCTTTAAGCCCATCTCAACCTCCGGCAGCATTCTAGCTAAAGTTATTTATTCATTCTACACATATTTGCACACCGTGACTTGTGTGTGGAGCCATGTGCTGGGCCCTGGGGACCCTGGATGAGTCAGTCTTGGCGTCTGCCCTCCAAGTGCTGCTAGTCTGGTAGGGGAGGCGAATGCATTGCTAGAACACCTTACTGTAGAGCAGTGTGGAATAAGGATTAAGCACATGAATGGTGGCAACAAATTGCCTGGGTTCAAATCCCAGCTCTATCACTGATTATGTTTGTGAAATGAGCTAGTCACCTAACCTTTCTGAGTCTCAGTTTCACATGAGCAAAATGGGAGTGATGACAAGACACTTTCTTATAATATAACCATGAAGGTTAAATATGATCACGAACATGGAATGCTTACGTAAAGCCTAGCACATAGAAAGAAGCATTCAGTGAGTATTAGCTATCTGGAATTAAATGTAATGGGGCATAGGCTGGGCACAGTGGCTCACGCCTATAATTCCAGCACTTTGGGAGGCCAAGGCAGGTGGATTACCTGAGGTCAGGAGTTCAAGACCAGCCTGGGCAACATGACGAAACCCCGTCTCTACTAAAAATGCAAAAATTAGCCAGGCATGGTGGAGTGCACCTGTAACCCCAGCTACTCAGGAGGCTGAGGCAGGAGAATCGCTTGAACCTGAGAGGCAGTGGTTGCAGTGAGCCAAGATCCCACCACTATACTCCAGCCTGGGCAACAGAGCAAGACTCTGTTTCAAAAAATAAATAAATAAAAATAAATTGTAATGGGGCATAGAAGAGAAACTCATTCGTGTTGGGGGGGTGGGGGTCCAGAGGGGCTTCTTAGAGAAAAGGAACATCATCTGTGTTGGGCTCTAAGGATGAAGAGTTCACCTGAAAAGTGGCGGAGGGCATTCCAGGAGGAATGTATTTTGTGGACAAAGGCCCAGGGATGTGGAAGGATATGACCTGTTTGGGTGTGGCCGAACACAGAGTTGGCTGAGAGGAGTGGTAGGAAATGAGGTTCGAAAGGCAGTGTTGAGGGCATCCAGTGCCTTGCACTGAGGGCAGACTTTAAAGGACTAGGGAAACAGAGCAGGATTTTAAGGGCTGGGAAGGGACAGGATGGTACCTATTTTATTTTTATTATTTATTTATTTATTTAGAGATGGAGTCTCGCCCTGTTGCCCAGGCTGGAGTGCGGTGGTGCAATCTGCTCACTGCAACCTCCGCCTCCCAGGTTCAAGAGATTCTCCTGCCTCAGCCTCCCGAGTAGCTGGGATTATAGGCATGCACCACCACACCCTCACTCTTTAGTAGAGACGGGGTTTTGCCATGTGGGGCAGGCTGGGTCTCGAACTCCTCACCTCGTGATCCATCCTCCACGGCCTCTCAAAGTGTTGGGATTACAGGCGTGAGCCACGATGCCTGGCCTTATTGCGCCTATTTTAGAAAGATGATTCTAATCGCAGTGTGGAGCATGAACTGCACGAGGAGAGCCTGGCTGTCGGGGAGCAGATCTGAGCATGCTCCTCACCAGCCCTCGCTCAGGCTCGGACCTCTCTGACTTCCTGCCTTCCCACGTGCTCTTGCCTCTGCTTAGAGTATGTTTCCCTTGATTTTGCCTGGCTAACTCCTTGTCCACCTTCAGGTCTCAGTTTAGCCAGCACTTCCTCCCGGAAGCTCTACTAGACACCCCTCCCAGTCCAGATAAGATCCTCCTACTTACTCCTCCTCTGCGCTTGCAGACCTGCCCACCTGCCTGCCTCGCCGACTGGACTCTGGCCAAGGGCAGGGACTGTGTGGCACTGCTCACCGCTGTATCCACAAGGCCCTAAGGCATAGTGCCTGGAGCCTCAATCCATGATCGGGAGGGAACGAATGAATGGCTGAGCCTGTTGGGGCAGGTGTGATAGTTTGAGTGAAAGTGACAGGGTCTGCAGTGGCAGCGAGAAGAGAAGAGACACCATAGAATTGACGGGACCCAGGAACCATGAGAGGGGAACACGGGGAGAGAAGAAGGAGTTGGTGATGACTCAGAGGTTGTTTTTTTTTTCGCCTGGGTAAGCCCTGTGCCTCTAACCAAGATAGGAACCATGGAGGAGGGGGTTGGAGGGAGGGAGGGAGGAGTAGGCCAGGGCAGAGGGGCAGGGCGGAGCCTTACCTTGGTAGGAGACTGGGGCCCTGGCCCAGGCTGTTCCTTGGAGTATTCTTCCCTTCTGGGATGCTGTGCACACTGGTGGATCCTCAGCAATGCCTGTGACTGTCCAAATGCTGCCACCTTGACCACTCTAACTAGGCTGCCTCCCCTACGAATTATTCTCTACCAATGCACTCTCTCCACTTCCTCCCAACTCTCGTGATTGTAATCGTGTATCCCTTGACTTGTATTTTATTTTCAGTGTGTCTTCCTCACTAGATTGGAAGTTCCATGAAGGCAGGGATCTCGCTGGTTTTATTGACCATGTATACCTGGCAGGCTCCCTGGCACATAGTAGGTGCTCAAAAAATATTTGTTGAATGAATGAGTGATGAATGAATGAATGAATGAATTCCTTGAATGCCATAATAAGGAATTTGACTCTTAGCCTCCAGGAGACAGGGAGCCATGGAAAGTTCTAGAGGAAGGCAGTGTCAGGATGCAGCTCATGTCTTAGAATGCTCACCCTGGCAGCTGTGTGGAAGACAGATTGGGGAGGGAAGGCGGGAGACTAGAGGAGGGGGAATTGAGGAGCCACTGGGGGAGACAAAGACATAGCACTTGGGGCTGGGCCTGGGAGCTCCCCTGCCTGTGAGGGCCCTGAGCCCCCTCCCAGTCCTTCCCCATCCCCCTGCCAGGCCTGTTGTCTCTGAGCCCAGCGGCGGGCGGGCGGTGGGAAGAGCAGGGCTGGCAAAGCTGACACTCACTAATCACGGCCCTCACCCCGGAGCCGCACTAACTGTCTGGTCTCCATGGAGACACGGCAACCTCCGGCCACTTGTTAATGGCAGCTCAACAAGGCTGCGGCAACAGGGACGGGCCTGACCAGCATGCCCAGCTCCACACTACCTGTCCCAGCCTGGCCCTCTGCAGAAGACCTCAGGGGCACCAGAGCTGGGGGACAGGACTGGAGGTCTAGTGGCTGGAAGTCTCCCCAACCCCTCTGTGGCCCCGCCTCCCCTGGCACTGCCAAGCAGCGAGAGGGCAGAGGCAGCCTCTGCCCAGGCTGACTCCTCTGCAGGGCTGCTGGGAAGCTGAGCTCATGCAGGTCACCCAGACAAGGCCAAAGGGCTGGAGGGGGGTGGTGAGGAGTGGAGCGGGGACCTGCCCACAGCCCACACACTAGCAGAGTGGAGGAGGGCGCGCTTTGCCTGCCCTGACAACCCTCTGCTCTGCTAGCCTGAGGCAGGGGCCCAGTTGGGAACCATCTGTCCAGAACCTCTTCCCGGTGCACTGTCACTACATCTGAAATGCCACCATTAGCAATGCACTCCTTCGGGAGGCAGCGTGGCATAACACAAAAAACACGTTTGCAGTCAAGCAGGCTTGGGTGCAAGGCCTGACTCTGTTTCTCTACCTCTAAGCGTTGATTTCCCCATCTGTAAAATGGGGGTAATCATTGCACATACAGGCTAACTCTTCCTCTTCCTGCAAACCTGATCTCAATACCTGTGATGCCTCCCCCAGAGTCTTCTTCACCCCCACAAACCAGCGGGGCCTCCTCCACAGTCCCCGGGCTCATCCCACAGCATGCTGCACCCGCCTGTGACTGTCCCACATTTGTCCTTCCCACAGACTGAGCTCTGTGGGGTTGGGCAGAGTGAGCCTCAGGAGAGGGTGGCGAAAGGAACAAAGGAAGGGCGTGGGGGCCTCCCCCGGTCTTCTGCCTTTGCACCCTCCTTCAGTGCAGGTTGAAGACTTTCTTTCCTTCTCTCCTTCAGACCTTTGTTCCTCCATCTGTGTGCCTATCCATCCGGCCTGCAAACTCTCTCCAAGCCCTTCCCTTTTGTGGGGCCTCAGAGAGGACGCAGATCCCACCCCAAACTAAAGGTGAGGCAGGGACCCAATTCCAGGGCTCTGGACACCTGAGGCACACCCGTGGCTGGCCGGGGACCTTGGCACAGCTGCCTCCTCCCTCGGTCACTCCTTAGGCAACACTCCAAGCTGAAAAGGCCCTTGGAGATCATCTCCTCCGATCCACGACAGCCAGCCAGATGAAGAAACTGAGGCCCGGAGAGCCCAAGATCCCATAGCAGTTCTGTTTTTGAGCTGACAATGTACCAATTATGCGGGCCTGCTGGGGAGGCGGCTTTTGGCTCTCCCGGCCCTGCTGACAGCTGTGTTCCCAGTGGCAGCTGGAATGCTGGTGGGAGGCCTGTCTGGCCTTTGCACCCTGACTCCCCAGGGCAGAGCCAGGTGGCTCCGGTGGGGCCCAGGGCTGGGAGGTGGTGTGGGCAGACAACCCTGAAGGGTGAGTTGGGGCATGGGATGGCTGGAAGAGAAGGGAGGAAGCACTGATTTTGGAGAGTAAAGCAGAAGCCCTGAGGTCTTGTTCCAGCTCTGTCACTCTCTTGCTGGGTAACCTTGGGTGGATTGTTTGACCTCTCTGAACCTTAGTTTTCTTATTTCTAAAATGGTGCTAATTTTGTAGATTGAAAACCTTTTATCAATAGTGGTAGCCATACAGAGGTGAAGAATTTTTCTTGTTGGGCTGAAAGGCTAAGATTCCAGAGGGGAAGGGACTAGCCCGAGGCCACAGAGCACTGAATTGGATGCAAGGATTTGGACCTGGAGGAGCGTCCAGTCCATACTATTCACTTGCTGAAGGGGCAAATAGAGCCAGAGAGGGGGAGCAAGTTCCCCAAGGTCACTCCGTGAGTCTGGGGCCAGTGTGGGCCCAGAGCCAGGCTGTGCACGAGGTCCCCTGCCCAGCTGCCTCGCTTGCTCATCCAGCCCCCTTGGTTTTGTCTCCCCCAGTGAGTGGGTGCAGAACGGGCCCAGCTTCCTTCCTGCCGCCCTGCCCGCCGTCTGCCACGTTGGCATCCACCCTCAGCCTTCTCGCCCCTGCTGCTGCTGCTGCTGCTGCGGCATCAGCCGAGACCAACCCGCCGAGAGTTTGCCCAGAGCAGTCAGGGCTGCCGGAGCCGGGGCTGGGCTGGCTGGCTGACTCTGCCAGACAGGAGGGAGCGAGCCAGCCGGTGGAGGGAGGGAACAAGGGCTGAGCCAGCCCCTAGCCTTCCCAGCCCTTCCCCACCCTCGCCGGCCAAGGGAAGGAGGCAGGAAGCTGGGGTTGGGGGCCAGGGGACTGCAGTGTTTGAGAGTGAGGTTCCGATAGCTGGGTCTGTCTGTGGGAGCATGCACACGTATGTGTGTGCACGGAAGAGCATGTTGGGTGGTTTGTGAGTCTGCGTTTGCCTCAGTGTGCACAGGTGATGACGCTATGTGTGTGGGTTTGTGCCGACATCGGGGGCCACTGTGTGTTTGTGTAAGCACAAGGGAAAGCTGTGTGCCCTGAGTTTGAACACGGGCCTGTGTACAGAGACACGCGGGATCTAGCAGTGTGTGCACATGGTAGCGTATGGGTACCACGTCAGTGCCAATAAATCTTTGTATGCACAAAAGAGTCGGTACGTGTGCCTGAGTTTGTGTATGTCACGTCTGGGTGTGTTGGGAGCCCCTGTGATTTTATGGTGTACAAGAGGATAGCAGCATATCTGTGGGTTTGAGCTTGTCTGTGTATGTGCAAGGGACAGTGTGTGTGCAGAAGGGAACTCTGCAGGTGGCTGGGATTTTGTGCATGTCTTGTGCCCAGGAAGGCACTGTACTGGTGGTGTGGGCTAGTCCAAATGTCCAGAGGGTGGGTATGGGCGCCTCTGTGCCCAACAGACTTTGTCTGTGTGGTTGTTGAGAGTGACTCAGGGGAACACTGTGTGACTGTATATGCTTGGCTGTGTGTACAGGGAACAGGCGGCACAGGCATTGTGTTTCTGTGGTTGCATTTACACAGGGCGGTGGCGGCGGCGGTGGTGGTGATGGTGACGGTGCTGTGCTACAGGTTTGCACTTGTTTCTCTACGTGGCAGGGCCCTGCGTGTGACTGCGTTTGTGCGTGTCTGTGAGCGCGGTGTGCTGGAAACTGCGTGCTTGGGTCTGTGGCAGGCTGAACGGAGGAGGGCGGAGGGAGTCCGTGGCTATGTTTGTACTTGTCTGTGAGCCCGGGGTCAGATGCGCTCCATGTGCTACCTCCTGTGTGCACAGGTGGCCGCTGTGTCCAACCGTGTCTTTGTGTGTTTCGGGTCGCCTGAATGTGCACAGGCGGAGGACACGGAGGGGGGGATTTGAGTGCGTGCCTGTGCAGGCCCCTTTAACGTGGCAAGTCTAAGAAATGTCGGCCTTCTTGGCAGTGAATCTGGGCTTGGTTCCACTGGGGGCGTCTGCAGAGAGGGGCTCTTAGAAGGGACGTGCTTGAGCGAGAGAGGCAGGAAGGGAAGGGGGGGCCAGCCCCAGCTCGGGGTTTCCAGGAGGGAAAGCCAGACATTGGAACTTGTCAACGCTACCTCCTTCCCTGCCCCCACCTTCCACTGCTGCCTCCCCTCCTGGCGCCTGAAGGCTGCTGGCAGACGGACAGACAGACAGTGCACACATAGACTGGCTCATAGGCACAGAGCCCAAACCTGAGCCCCTAAATGCACAAGCCTGGACACTGAGGTCCAGAGAGCGCAAAGGAAGTAGCTGAGTCTCGGAGGAGCCCGTGTGTTTATGCATTTTGGGGGCAGGGGGTGCTGTTGGCCTCTGGTGCTTCCACCCAGACTGGAGCCCAGGCCTAGGGCGGGGAAGAGGCTGCAGAGAGCCTCTGGGGAGGGGCTTTTATGGCTCTAATCAGGCTCTCAAGGCCCCCAGCTCCTCTCCCTGTTTATACAAACTGCTGCAGTGTCTTTGAGAGTCCTGTTGCCTCAAAAAACACCTACCGCAACTCCCTGTTTGTACAGAGGCAGAAAAGACCCAGAGAGGAGCAGCAGCTGGTCCAGGGTCACACAGCAGAACCAGGACTGGAATCCAGGGCTCCTTCTCCTAGCTGTGCATGTTGGCCCATGGGCCACTTAGTCCTATCTTTCCCTTGGTCCATTTACCTTTTCTTTCTCCCAGGTCTTCGGGATATGACAATGACCTCTTTTTTGTGTTGCTTTTGTTGCCCAAGTGATATGTCTGTCTGCCTGTTAGTCCATCTGTTTGTCACAGGGCTTCAATACCCTCTGGCAGAATATGGAAGAGAAGAGGCTTGGTTTTTGGCCAAGGGCTATTGGAGAGATAGGGGTGGGATGGGGAGACAGAGAAACAGAAGGAAAGGAATTTGAGACGAGAGAAAGGAGGAGAGAAGAGCAAGGGGAGGGCACTGGTGGCAGAGCTGAGAAGCCCAGGCTGCCCTTTACCTCCACCTCCAGCCTGGGCACAGGGTCGAGCTCTGAGCTCAGAGACTCTGAGTCCTGCCTCTTGGGGCCTTCGGGAGGGGACCCCAGGGCTCCTGTAGGGTCTGGGCCCAACCCCCAAACCCTGGGGGCAGCTGGGTTGGAGTTCTGGGGTCAGTATTCAGGGTGCAGGTGTGGGGTGCAGTAACCAACTGCCCTCATGGGAAAAGGAGGGAGGGGATTGCGGGTACCTAGGGGGCGTGAACCTGGGCATGCGTTGACTTACTGTGTGTGGTCTCTTTGCAGCAGGGTTGTTGAGAGTGCGTGTGAGGTTGTGAGTACGCTAGGACTCTGTGTGGACACCTGTGAACATGACCCAGTGGCAGACAAGCTGGGATTTCAGTGGGGAGGGGAAGGACTGCAGGAGTGTGTGTCTATGATCGGCAGGGAGTGGCTGTATATGTGTGGAAGGATTTGTGTGAACCTGCCTTACATGTTCTTGGGGAGGCTATATCCTGTGTATGTAGGCAGGTGAACTGTATAGCTCTGTACAATTGTGTGTGTTTGTGTGTGTGTGTCTGGATGAATGTGTATCATGTGTTTGAATTGCATAAGTGTTTACATGTTAAATGTGTAATTGCATATATGTGTAGATGTGTATACATGTCTGTAATTGTCTTGAGGTGTATGTGTGGAGTTACCTGCATGAGTCTTGCCTGTAGATTGTGTGTGCAGTCGTGTGTATTTGTGGAGCAGTGGATATTAGGAAGCTGTTCACATGTGTGGTTGTGTATTTTGGGGGATTAGGTTATATGTGTGGTTCTTTTTGGATGGAGTTTCATTCTTGTCACCCAGGCTGGAGTGCAGTGTCAGGATCCCGGCTCACTGCAACCTCTGCCTCCTGAGTTCAAGCAATTCTCGTGCCTCAGCCTCCTGAGTGGCTGGGATTACAGGTGTGTGCCACCACGCCCGGCTAATTTTTGTATTTTTAGTAGAGACGGGGTTTTGCCATGTTGCCCAGGCTGGTCTTGAACTCCTGGCCTCAAGTGATCTGTCCACCTCGATCTCCCAAAGTGCTGCAATTACAGGTGCAAGCCACCGCGCCCGGCCTATATTTGTGGTTCTTAAGGCTATACTTTATTTTTTGTTTATTGCCAAACTTCCCCTGTCAGAATGTAAACTCTATTAGGACTGAAATTTTTATCTATTTTGCTAACTATTTTGCTAATTTATTCCTAGTGTCCAGAATAGGGCCCAACACTTAGTAGGCACTGTATACATATTTCTCCAATGAATGATGAATGAGGGTGTGCATGCTTGGCAGGGTGTGGGAAGTGTGTTAGGTGTATGAATCGTGCGTGTGTGTCTGGGTGTGTGAATGGATAAATTTTTTGTGTCTGGGTGTGTGAAGTTTCTAGCATAAGTGGCCTATGAACCAAGTATGTGCACAGGTGCATGTGTGTCTAGGTGTGTGACTGTGTACCTGAAGCTGGGCCACGTCTGTGAGTATTGCACACAACTGTGTGCGTGCACAGTTGTGTGTGCTTGTACATGGGGGTGGGAAGGCGCTGTTGGCTTCTCCCAGCCTTCAGCACTCACTCAGCTTCACCCCAGGTCGCCTGCTGCGAAATGTCAGTGGCAGAGAAGCTAAAAATATCTGCTCTCCTCCTTCTGCTCACTGCTTGGGCTGATGGGACTGTGGGGCCCCAGCCGGCCCCTTGGGCCCTGCGGGGAGGAGGAACTGCTGGATGAGGGGGCGGGGTACAGGGGAAGGAAGGGAGGCCCTCCTCAGTACACACCCTTCCCCCTTTCCTCTTGGGCTCCAAAGCCAGGCTTCAGGCTCACCTCTTTCAGGAAGCCCTCAAGAATCCCCCAGGAGCTGTGTGTGTCTGTGTGTCTGTCTACCTGGCAAGGAGATATGGCCCCCATCAGACTGGAGCTCCACAGAGCAGGTCTGTGCCTCTTCTGCCCATCCAGGGACTCCAGGGGACAGAGCTCTGTCTCCTTCAGACCGGGGGCTCCCAGGGAGAAGGCTGGTGCTGTCTCCTCCCTAAGCCTGAGGGTTATGGGTGCAGCCCAGGCCAGACAGGGCTTCACTGGGCTCTGGTTCTGGGGCCACTAGGGCCCTCTGACCCCAGGGCAGATCTGCTGTGATGAAGAGTTGTGGGTAGGGAGGAGTCTCAGCTCTGCCCACACCACACCCTAGGCTGGCACGTGTTTGTGCTATGGGTACTTGTGTCGGTGCAGGTGGGACATGTCAGGGCCCATGGTCCTCTGGGGACCTGTGCCTCTCCACATGTCGGGCTCCTGCCTGCATCAGTGGTGTCAGCGACTGCCTGCCTTGGGCACTGTGGTCAATCAGTACAAGTTGGGTGTGTTGTGTTTCTCTGTGTGTATTTTTTTTTTTTGGGGGGGGGAACGGAGTCTCACTCTGACACCTCCCGAGTAGCTGGGACTCCAGGCGTGTGCCACCACACCCAGCTAATTTTTTTTATTTTTAGTAGCGACAGGGTTTCATCATGTTAGCCAGGATGGTCTCGATCTCCTGACCTCAGGTGATCTGCCCACCTTGGCCTCCCAAAGTGCTGGGATTACAGGCGTGAGCCTACACACCCGACCTTCTCTGTGTTCTTGTGTGTGCACATGGATGACTCTGTATATGGGTTTCTGCCTTTCATTGTGCAGGCCTGCAGACACTAGCAGGGATGGACTCTGCATTCATGCGGGAGTTGCTGATGTCACCATGGGGGGTTTCTGTTTGTGTGTCAGTGTGGTCGAGTGCGTGTCTCTGTCAGAAGGTCAGTCCCTGTTTGTTCTGTGTATGGAGGTGTATGTGGGTGCATCTGTGTGTCAGTGTTTCGATTACCATGTTTCTGTGTGTCTGTGTGTCTGTATTCCTGGTTGTCATTATGTCTGCGGTACCTACGTGCCTGTGTTGCGTGCCTAGGTCAGTTTGATTTTGCAGGTCTGTAGGGCCACGTGTCCCTCTCTATGTTGGTGTTTTCCGTGTGGGCTAGAGTCTGCCTCTGCTTTTCCCAGTCTCCCACCATTTCTGTGTAGAAGGCCTCAGGCATTTATTTGTGTGTGTGTGTGTGTGTGTGTGTGTGTGTGTGTGTGTGTGTGTGTTGTGTGTGTGTGTGTGTGTGTGTGTGTGTGTGTGTGTGTGTGTGTGTTCAGCAACTTTCCCCAGCCCCAAAGCCTGCAACCCTGAGATCTGCTCTCCCACTCTTTCTCCGTTGGACTTCAGGTGGGAGCTGAAGCAAAGAGGGCAGGCAGGCAGGGAGCTCACGACAGCCGGGGGCCGGGGCCAGGCTGCCACGAGGGCCCTACCTCAGCTTTCCTCCAAGCAAGCGCTAAGCCAGAGCCTCGGTTACATGTAAACACCAGCTGTGTCAAGACGGCGCAGCTTCTTCTAGGTCAACAGACAGCTGTGGGGTTGCTAGGCAACCGCCTGGCTCCCCCCTCCATTAGGCCCCCTCCCACTGCCTCTACCTGCAAACCCTCTGCTGGCTCCCCCCACGCCAGGATAGGCCTTACCCCTCCGCGCCAATTAACACAGCGGGACTGAGGGGGTAGGGGGTCAGGGCAGCTCCGGGACTGGAATCAAGGTATGAGGAGGTATTAACCCTTCACGTGCCACCACCCCCTCCACCTAGTCCTGGGGCACTTCACACACTCCTAACTTCACCAGTCACTTTAGGGCCTGGAGTGATGAGGAGCAGGTCCTGAGGGATGGGGACCCTCAGAGCAGCCACAACCAGGACTGGAGAGATGGTCAAGGCCTCTCCCCGCCCCAGCCAAGCCTGGGGGAAGGAAGGGTTAAATTCCCCCTTTATTTCCCCTGTCCCGCCCCCTCCCAGGACAACCACCCCATTTCCAGGGCAGCACCTGCGCTCCCAGCTGCCGTGCCCGCTTGGTGCCTGAATCCAGGCCAGGCAGCCCCCGCAGCGCCCAGGCCCAGGCCCTCGCCCTCGCCCACGCCGGCCCCAGCGCCGCCCTTTGCCGGGCCTGGGACCTCTCTGCCCGGAAAGGGGAGACAAGGGCCCCCAGGCCTTAGGCAAGGGGCTCAGGCCCACCGAGTGGGGTGCGTGGGCCAGGGCCGCCAGCCCCAGGGTGACTTGGCTGGAGCCGGAGGAAGGAGTTGGAGGAGGGAGCCCGGCCGGCAGGGGGGCAGCTGTGGGGGCAGCGCCCGTGGCCGCCCCATTAGTATGCGGCCGCGCTCCGCGCGCCATGGCAACAGCTCCCCCCGCGCAGCGCTAGGCGGGCAGCCCCGGGCGCAGCGCGCACCTCTCCTCCCACAGGTGGCGGCGCGCACGGGCACGCACGCACACTCGGCTCGGGCGCCTAGGGGAGCGCCGGGGGCGCCAGGTGCGCTGGGGCGTCCTGCCGCCCGTGCAGCCGCCCATGGGCGTGTCCCCAGGTGTTCCAGAGTGAGGCCCGAGGGAGGAATGTGTCCTTGAGGACGTTCTGCCCTCGCCTGGGTGTGCCCCTCGGTGGGTCCCTCGGCGGGCCTTCTGTGCTTTTCTGTCGGTCTCCGATTGTCCTGGAGGGTCTGTGCCTGTCTGTGCTCATCTGCCTCCTTAGCCCCGAGTGCCTGAGTGTGACTGCCAGTTAACCGAGCGTACCTGTGACTCTGTATCTGTGTCTGTACGCGCCCAAGGGGTGTGTGCGTGTCCGTGCGCGCGTCCATGGCTCTGGGTTTTCCCCAGGAGGAACGCCCTGGGTGTGCCGGCGACTCTGGATGTCCGTGTGTGCCTGAATGAGTACCTGTGTGTGCGCCTTTGTGTCTGTGTGTGGCCCGTGGATATCTGTCTGGCATCCCTGCGTGTTTCGGGTGTGGCTGTGTGTGGACTTTTGTACGTCTATGTCCCTGTGAGTGCCCTCAGGAGCCCCTCTCCCCATGCATATCACTGTGTGTTGCTGTGAGTGCCCCACGTCTCCTGGAGTGTGGCTGTGTGTCCAGGGGCTGCTGGCTCTTTGCCCTCCTCGGCTTCACTCCCTGCTGCCTGAGTGAGCCGACACCTGCTCCCTGAGCACTGGGCCCCCCTCCCCCCACCTGGCAAGGACAGGGAAGGGCACGGAAGCAGAGGCAGAGGCAGACATGGAGGCAGAGACAGAGACATGGAGGGAGACACAGCCAAGTAGGCTGGGGAGGTGGAGATCCAGTCACGTGATCAGCCTCAAAGCCCAAGACGGAGAAGAGAGGAACAGAGATGCCAAGATCCGGACATTAGAGAGAGGGAGACTCAGAGGCACACAGAGACCCAGAGCACGGCGTCCGGAACTGCAGAAACAGAAGAGATCAAGGATGCGGCTCCTCAGCCTCCCTTCCTCTCTCCCTCCCTCCCACTCTAGAGTTTCCAGCCCCAGCTGTGCCTCCCCCACATACCCAAAGCAGAGTTCTCCTGGCCCTGGGACTGGAAGCCAGCCTCCTCCTCACAGCTGGCTGTGTGTGTGTGGACACGTGTACATGCATGTGCGCATCTGTGTGACGCACTGGGCTAGTGCCTACCTTGTACACAGCCCTCCTCCATGAAAAACCTCCTCTCCCCACCACCACCGTCCACATTTTCACAGGCCCAAATCATGCACACCTTTACACACATGCCACACAGCCAGCCACACTCATTCAAGCCCAGAAACATGCCCTGGGCCTCCCTCTCTCAATCTCATCCACACAGGGCCAGAAGACCCAGCATACACAGCCACACCAGAAAGTCTCTCCCCGTCCTAAGGTCTGAGGGTCAGATGTCCACCCCTCTTTCCCCCCCTCAGCAACCCTCGAGGGGTTCGAACCCCTGCCACTCACAGGAAAAAACGCATGACTAAATTTGTCAATTCCATCAGATTAGACACTCAAAGGCAGGGCCCCTGCCTATCTGCTCACTGTTGAGTCCCCAAGTGCCTTCGACGGTGCCTGGAAGGTGCTTAAGAAATGTTTGAGTGAATATGTTCATACCAGGTCTCTGGTGTGGGGGAGAACCCATGGTAATTGACAGCTACTCAGAGTGAAAAACACTAATGGATACCACAGTGTACATACACACCTAGGACAGTACACTAAAGACAGTACACTAAATACAGTGTACATACACACCTAGGACAGTACACTAAAGACAGTACACTAAAGACAGTACACAATACAGTACACTAAAGACAGTACATGAAATACAGTACAGTAAATACAGTGTACATACACACCTAGGACAGTACACTAAATACAGTACACTAAAGACAGTATACTAATGACAGTACCCTAAAGACAGTGTACATACACACCTAGGACAGTACACTAAATACAGGACAGTAGGCTGGGCACGGTGGCTCATGCTTGTAATCCCAGCACTTTGGGAGGCCGAGGCGGGTGGATCACGAGGTCAGGAGATCGAGACCACGGTGAAACCCCGTCTCTACTAAAAATACAAAAAATTAGCCGGGCGTGGTGGCGGGCGCCTGTAGTCCCAGCTACTCGGAGAGGCTGAGGCAGGAGAATGGCGTGAACCCGGGAGGCGGAGCTTGCAGTGAGCCGAGATTGCACCACTGCACTCCAGCCTGGGCGACAGAGCGAGACTCCGTCTCAAAAAAAAAAAAAAAAATTAAATTAAAAAACAAAAATTTTAAATTATAGAATGGATTAATTTTTGGATTTTATAAGCAGATTCCCCCCCTCCCCCGCCTTAAAACTGTTACAAAAAAGCAAGAAAGGCCAGGTGCAGTGGCTCACGCCTGTAATCCCAGCACTTTGAGAGGCCAAGGCGGGCGGATCACGAGGTCAGGAGTTCAAGACCAGCCTGGCCAACATGGTGAAACCCTGTCTCTACTAAAAACACAAAAATTAGCTGGGCATGCGGGCACCTGTAATCCCAGCTACTTGGGAGGCTGAAGCAGGAGAATTGCTTCAATTGCGAAGGTTGCAGTGAGCCGAGATTGCGCCACTGCACTCCAGCCTGGGAGACAGAGCAAGACTCTGTCTCGGGATAAAAAAAAATAAAAGAAAAAATAAAAGGGAAATTTTTTTTCTTTTTAGACGGAGTTTTGTGCCGTTGCCCAGGCTGGAGTGCAGTGGCGCGCTCTTGGCTCACTGCAAGCTCTGCCTCCCGGGTTCACGTCATTCTCCTGCCTCAGCCTCCCGAGTAGCTGGGACTACAGGCGCCCGCCACCACGCCCGGCTAAATTTTTGTGTTTTTAGTAGAGATGGGGTTGCACCGTGTTAGCCAGGATGGTCTCGATCTCCTGATCTCAGGTGATCCACCCGCCTCGGCCTCCCAAAGTGCTGGGATTACAGGCGTGAGCCTCCGCGCCAGGCAGGAAAAAAACTTAACAAAGAAAAAAAGGCCGGGCGTGGTGGCTCATACCTGTAAACCCAGCACTTTGGGAGGCCGAGGCCGGAGAATTGCTTGAGGTCAGGGGTTTGAGACCAGCCTGGGGAACATGGCAAGACACCATCTCTAAAAAGCAGAAATAAAAGAAAAATACAAAAAGGGGGAAAAAAATAAAGGAAGGGCCTAAAGCCTAGGCCAACCTACTTCTGCCACTTTCCATGTGAACTTTGGACCGGTCCCTTACTCTGTGTCTGGGAACTTGTCTTCTCATCTGTAAACCAAGTGGGCATCTTTCTCTACCTCAAAGATTGTTCTGAAGAATAAACCCCTCAGGGAAGTGTTTAATAAATGATGGCGAAACCCACGTATCTGAGAGCCACATTGCCTTGATGCATTCTGGAATCATGTGTGGCACTGGGGTGGTGGTAGGGCCCTGACCTCTGAAAAGAACCGATCAAAACAGGGTGTGCCCCAAGCCTGCACCATACACTGTGCAGGGTCTCTGCTGCCCTTACCTAAGGGCACAGAGAACCTTCCATCCCAGAGGCCCTGGTCCATCTCCCGAGTCTGGTCTCCAAAATACACCACGGCCTCCCTCAGCCCTTACTAAGCAGCAGACCCTAGGCTGAAACCCCTCCCCTCCCTGAGCGCCCATTCCCTTGCTGCCCCTCCCTTCCCATCTCCTGGAGCCCCTGTTCTCACCAAGCCTTCCTCCCATCACTTCCCTCTCCCTGTGCCCCTCTCTTCATAGTGAACTCCCATCTTCCCTTTGAGTTAAGGAGCCCCTTCGCTGTGCCATAATCAACTCGTCAAACTCCCATTTCCTTCCTGGGCCTCCTCTCTCTGCCCCAGCTCCAGAGCCCTGGGGCCCACAACCCTTCACTGCCCTTCCTCCCCTTCTCAAGACCTACCTCATGTTGAGCCCCAGTCCCTTCCACTGAGCAATCCACCACTATCTCCTCCCCTCCCCGAAACCTCCTCTGGGCCGCCACTCCTCTAGCCCTCAGCGGACTCACCAGGCCCCACTCTGATTCCCTTGAAGCCAACTGGGCCTGGCCTGCCCCACCTGGACAGCCTCCCCGAGTCTCTTCTTCCTCAGCAGCCGCTGAACACAGGCACCTTCTCCCTGCAGGTGATTCTTGGGGCTGAACACAGGTTTCTCTGGGGTTGGCCTATCTGAGCCTCAGCCACTGCTTTCTCTGATGCTGCCCACCTGCTCCAGCCAGCCTCCACCCCACTCAGAGTGACGCTGCCAAAACCCTCTCCCCTCCCCAAACACAGAGTGTGCCCAACAGAGCTAACTGCGTGTGGCTCCTGCCTCCTGTCACCCTTTCGCATCTCTGGGCCTTTGCACATCCCCTTCCTCCTCCAGGAACTCCCTCACTTTTCTGCCCAGCACCTCAGGCTTGGCCCTGTAGAAGCCTTCTCCTCAGGGAAGCCCTCCTCCCTAACTCTCAGGGGGTCTCACTGCTTCTTGCCCCCACTTCCAGCTCCATACTGCATCGTTAGCTTCAGCGTAGCGTTGTCTTTCCCGTCAGCAGTCAGGAAGCGCAGGGTCATGTCTTCATCTCTGAGTCTGGGGGATGCAGGGAGGGGGCTTGGTGGGTGGATGAGCCTTTTGCTTCCAGCACAGAGGCTAGTTTCAGGGGACTGTGACCCGAGTCCTCCTGCCTCTTCCAGACAGGTGTGCCCAGAAGGTGTGTTTCCTCCTCAGACCACGGGCTCCTCTGACTCTCCTGAGGCCAGGGCCTAGCGGGCTGGGTCAGGGAGGGCAGGCCCCGTGGCACTATCGCTTGGCGTCTCCCTGAGCTTCACCGAGGAGGGACATGAAGCCACACTCCGCAGAACTTAAACATAAAATGGGTCTATGGGAAAAACTGCTTCCCAAAGACCAGGGAGGCCAAAGTGGGCATCGTTTGGGCAAGGGCACCCAAGAGGTCCCCAAGGTCAGGGATCAGGAAACAGCTCAGCTCTTCCAGGCCCACCGGACGCAGGCACAGGGTTAGGAGTCTTCTTTTTCCAAAGTTGACCAAAGCAGGGAGGAAACATTTGGAGTTCAGGGTAGACAGACAGGGGAGGGCAGAGCAACACTGGGGTGACTGGCCTGGTCATATCCCAGGTTCTGCATAAGCAGATGTGGGTGTGTTGGGGTAAAATGAGGGGCCTGGAAGCAGAGAAGACTGATGACCTGGGGCAAATGGGAGATACATAGACGGGGGTCACTCCATTCCTAGTGGGAAAGGGAGGCCCCATGAGGGTTCCTGGACTTAGGACGGAATGAGTGTCGCCAAGAGAGATGTCCCTGAACCAGAGTAGAACTGTGAGGCCCAAAGGCCATGAATACACAGGACACACAGAGGGAACCGAGGCAGAGACCTGGGACCTTGGATGGAATAAGGGGGTCCAGAAGCAGGAGCCCCATGATGGAGGTTCCTCAGGGAGAGGAAACCCAGCATTTGGGGAGACCTTGGACTTGGGATAGAACATAGGGAGAGTCAGAGGAGACCCAGGACCTAGGACAAAATGGAGGTCCAAGAGGCAGAATCCCTGGACCTGGGACTGAATGCATGATCAAGGGCCGGGATGTCCTCGGCAGCAGAGTGGGGAGCTCAGAGGCAGGGGAGACCCAGGGCCTGGAGTGAAATGAGGGGGAACCCAGATGCAAGGGTGACCCAGATCTCAGGCAGAAGGGAGAACTCAGTGCCAGGAACACATGTAGGTATTTCAACTCCTCTGGAGAACCAGTAGCTGGTGACAAAACCCAGCGGTGTCCCTTCCATTCCCTCCACCCTCACTCCCCCTTTCACAAGACACAAGACTGGTTTTTTTTTTTTTTTTTGCTTTTTTTCATTTCTTTTTAATACAAACTTGGATCTTTGGGTGTGTCCTGCCAACAGAAAACAACAACAACAACAACAGAAGAGAAAACCCAAAAGAGTGAAAAATAAGAAAGAAAAAAAAAGCTCCCGCAAGAGGTTCTTCTCCCTCCCCCCTACCATGCGAATTTGCACACCACGGGACCACAGCAGGTTTACAGAATGCAATATACAATCCACGATTTATAATAAAACAGTATATACAATAAATAGGATATTGTTCATTTTTGTCAAACGACCTGTAGATAAATTTCTCAGTGCATACTTGCAGGGGCTCTGGACACCGCGGGGCCCCGCTCGCAACCTCTTGCACACTCTCGCTCTCTCGCTCTCTCTCTCTCTTTTTTTTTTGTCTTTTTCTAAAACTGTGTTTTGTTTTTAAGTTTTGTACATTTTTAAAAAGTATTTACAATTGCTGGTTTTGTGCAGAAAGGGCTCACCTTCGGCTTCTGCGTGGAGGAGATGGGCGGGAGGGGGTGGAGGGAGATGGGTCTGCAGGGGGTGTAGGGGGCAGGGGGGGAGGCAGAGGGGGGAGGCGCTCCTGCCAGAGGACGATGTGGACGCTGGGAGGGATCTTGGCGTTGGTTTTCTGAAAGCTGCAAAGAAACACAAGAGAAGAGGCAGGAGTGAGCGGCAGGCATCGACTGTGCTCTGAGATCAGGGAAGTGAAGAGGGAGACCCCCACCCAGCTCCTCCCAGGATTCGGCGGGGTGGGGGGGGAAAGCTAACCATTGTTCTTTCTCACACAAACTCAGGCCTGCCTTCTCTGAGCCCAGTTTCCCCATCTGTAAAATATGCGTGTCCAAGCCCCAAACCATGGGATGAAGCAGGTGCTGGGTGAGGAGTTGGGGTTCCAGGCAGTGGAATTTGTTAAGAGCTTGGGCTCTGGGATCAGACACAGCTGAGTTCAAATACCAGTGCCACTCTTTAATAGCGCTACGACGTGGGCATGTTGTTGAACTTCTGTGAGCCTCGGTTTACCCATCTGTAAAAAGAAGGTAACTGAACTACCCCATTGGTATGTTGGGAGGATTCAGCGGTATAGGACAGATGAAGCCTGGTCCTTAAGTGCATAATACATTATACTGATTATTATTCATTATTATTTTTCTGGGGCAGTTGGGCTCTCCAAACCTGCCTCCTCATGTCATGATGAGTTTAGTAATTCCTCCAACTTAGGCTGTTCTGAGGAATGACATCATGGGGAGGGCAGGGCCTCAGCACACAGCACAGGTGTGAACAACTGCTTTTATTTCTTCTAAATCCAATCCTCTTCTTACCAATGCCATTCTGTTCCTTAGAGAGGTGAGGTGAGGAGGAAGTCTTTCTCAGTGAAAGAACAGAGAAACTGCTCAACACAAAGCCATCTGTGTCTGGCTTAGCCCTGCCTTCCTGAAGCTCAGACACTCCCAAGTTCCCAGTTCCTCCCATCACCAGACACTCAAGATCGGAAGCACCCCTTTTTCCCAGACAGTTCTCATTATGCTTGCGGGGCCCTGGGGATCTGACTTCCCTACCCAGACCCCCAGCTTGGCTAGACCCCCTGGATTCACAGCTCTGCTAGGGTGAGTGAGAAGGTCCCCTGAAGGACAGGGCTGGGCTCGGGACTTCCTAAGAGCTCCAGTCATCAGCCTGGTCCTTTCAGACTTCTGTCCTCCTCTCAGAGCCCTGAGACACACATCTCCCACCCTCAGTGTGCGACCATCTCCATCTGAATTAAGGGGCGAGGTGAGGGTGCTGAAATGGCCTCCTCAGGTTCCTTAGGGGCCCATCCGTCCTCCCCCACACCAGCAGGAATCAGGCGGCGGCAGAAAGCCTCTCCTCCCTTGTACTCTTGGCTTCCCTTTCTACCAGAGCCACATTGAAATTCTGCTCAGCCTCGGCTGCTGTCTGCTGGGCAGTCAGCCCCGGGGACGACTTTTGTCCTGAGGCTGGACTTGCCAGCACTCCCCCAAGGTCCAGGGGAACCAGGTGGGCTCCTGCAGGGGCAGGGCAGCACCTCATCCTGGTGGATCAGACCAGGTGGCAGGCAGAGGCATAGGAGAGGAGAAGAGCTGCATCTTTGTTAAGCTGTCAGGTCGCCTGCAGTTGCAGGAGGATGGAATACTAGCCGTAGGGGCGAGCGGTGCGCCTGGGAGGGTGACAGCTGTGCTGCAATGGGGTGATAGGTAGAAAAGCAGCTCTTGGGGCAGGGGCTGCTGCTGGGATGAATGCAAGCTCTCCACAGTCAGGCGGTAAACAGGCTGCAGAGACGAGAGGGGTGTCTATTAGGGAGTAGAACGATTTTATCTGGGGTAACTGCTTGAGCCAGAGGGCTGGGAGCATCTATCCAGAGGACTGCTCTATTGCGGTTGAAGAGCAGTTGCCAAGCTAAAGAACCTCTGCTGGGGTGTTGGGGTGACAAGGGAAGGGGACTTTAGGACGGGCTGCTCCAAACCACTGGCAAACCGATATTGTCCAACGCCAGCCTCCCCTGCTCCCTCCAAGGGCCCCGGGGCAGGCTGGGAGCCTCTGCACAAATCCCTGCACCCCCACCCCCACCCCCGGCCCTTAGCCACTGCCAGTGACCCTCTCTAAGCCAGGTCTCCATGGTGATCTCAGCCCAGCAGGCGGCTGCTGCCAGAGCCATTCCCGCGGTGCCTGCGGCCAGGCAGCAGGAGGCTTTCTCACCCTCTGCTAAGCCGCCCATCGCGTCTCACCTTCCTCCTCCCACTACCCTCCCCAGCTTTCAGGACTTGGCCAGCCAGAGACGTTGGCAGTCCCATCTTCGGGATGGGAGGGAGCGGGGGAGGGGGGAAATCAAAGCCCAAAAGCCCCAGGGTTCTCATGGAGGTGGGGGAGAATGCTGTGGCTGCATGGAACCCTGACCTCACCAGGTTCAGCTCTCCACAAAGCAGGACCAGACACTAACGTGCCAGGCAGCCCAGTGCTAGGCACTGGGGACAAAGCAGAGACCAAGACCCATCTGGTTCCTGTCCTTGAGAGGCTCACAGATAGAGGGGAAAGCAAAGCAGACCCCAAACCAGGTAATTACCATGCAGGGAGACGGGGGCTGTGCCACGGAAGGTCCTGGGGAGGCAGCTAACCTGGTCATGGCAAGAGAGACTGCGGCTCTTCAACTACCGCTGAACACTGCCCAGCACGTGCTGGGGCGAGACATACGCTGACTGAATGACAGAGCGGGGACTGACCTGAGTCTGGCCAGCATGTCAAGGTCCAGCTCCGGCCTTGCACACCTTCAGAACACCTCCTTAGACCACCCTGTTACCATAGCTACGATACCCTTGTCATCCCGACCTGGCTCCTCCAGGGCAGGAACCTGTATGTGGTACTGCTGCACACCCAGCGCTAGCACGCACCGGCCCCCGGCACACCAACCACTGTTCCGCAGACTTCACCTTTTAGTGCCTCCGTGACACACAACTGCAGAGCCACATTCCTCTGGGTCCTCATGCTCCGGTGGTTTCACCATCTGAGGTGCCAGGGCATTAAGTGGTCTCTGCCTGTCAGGGGGGGACTGGCACTGGCAGCAGTGAGGGACAGCTGAGCAGAGATTCAAAGTGCTGCAGAGCACATATAAATCAGGTTGTCCAGAGGGGGCTGCTGTCCTCCAAAAAGGAATATATATAATGTGCTTTCATTTAAGTAAATAGCAAACATGTATTCATGCCCACTGGCTGCCAGGGCATGAGTTAAGGTCTAACCTCTACTCTGTAGTCTCTACTCTCTTGAAAGGGTCCAATGTCAAACAAGGCAGTAGAGCAGAAGGCAAAAAGGGTGCATGAGGCTGGGCAGGGTGGCTAATGCCTGTAATCCCAGCACTTTGGGAGGCCGAGGTGGGTGGATCTCTTGAGGTCCAGAGTTCAAGACCAGTCTGGCTAACATGGTGAAACCCCGTCTCTACAAAAAATACAAAAACTAGCCAGGTGTGGTGGCACACACCCTGTAATCCCAGCTACTCGGGAGGCCGAGGCACGAGAATTACTTGAACCCAGGAAGCGGAGGTTGCAGTGAGCTGAGATTGTGCCACTCCACTCCAGCCTGGGTGACAGAGTAAGACTGTCTCAAAAAAAAAAAAAAAAACGAAAAGAAAAAGTGCATTAGAATTTGAGAGACTGATTTCCTGTGTAACCCAGAGTAAGTCCCTTCTCTCTCTGGGCTTCAGTTTTTTGTTTTTTTTTTGAGACAGGTTTTCACTCTATCACCCAGGCTAGAGTGCAGTGGCACAATCACGGCTCACTGCAACCTCCATCTTCCAGGCCTATGCGATCCTCCCATCTCAGCCCCTTGGGTAGCTGGTACTACAGGCGCACATCACCACACCTGGCTAATTATTTTATTTTTTTTGTAGAGACAAGGTTTCATCGTGTTGCCCAGGCTAGACTCGACCTCCTGAACTCAAGCAAACCACCTGCCTTGGTCTCCCAAAGTGCTGGGATTACAGGTGTGAGTCACCACGGCGGCCTGAGTTTCTATTCTATAAAATAAGGGAGTTGAACAGGTGATGGGAGAGATCTTCCGGCACTGGGATGGTGCCCCAAAGACAAAGGGTCAGGGGCAAACCACAGAGGCCCAAAGCCTGATCCATCCCTGTAACATTTTTAGGCAGCTAGGCCTGTGAGTCACCTCCATGTGGAGAGGATACTGCTTCCTGGGGGCTCCGCCCACAACTGGTATGCAGAAGTACCGTTGGACCTGGAATTCAATGAATTATCAATGAGGCTCCAAATCAGGGATCGGGAAGCTGTGTTTGTGTCTCCTTCTACTCCAGAGAAGCTTTTTTTCTTTTCTTTTTTTTGGAGACAGGGTCTCACTCACCGAGGCTGCAGTGTAGTGTCATGATCATGGGTCACCGCAGCCTCAAACTCCTGGGCTCAAGTGATCCTCCCACCTCAGCCTCCTGAGTAGCTGGGACTACATGTGCATGCTGCCACATCTGTCTAGTTTGCATTTTTGTAGAGATGGGGTCTTACTATGTTGCCCAGGCTGGTCTCAAACCCCTGGGCCCAAGCGATCCTCCCACCTCAGCACCCAAAGTGCTGGGATTGCAGGCGTGGTGAGCCACCATGCCAGGCCTGGAGAATTTTTTCTTTCTTTTTTTTTTGAGATGGAGTCTTGCTCTGTTGCCCAGGCTGGAGTACAGTGGCGCAATCTCGGCTCACTGCAACCTCTGCCTACTGGGTTCAAGCAATTTTCCTGCCTCAGCTTCCCGAGTAGCTGGGATTACAGGTGTGTGCCACCATGCCCGGCTAATTTTTGTATTTTTAGTAGAGACAGGGTTTCACCATGTTAGCCAGGCTGGTCTTGAACTCCCGACCTCAGGTGATCCTCCTCCCTCGGCCTCCCAAAGTGCTGGGATTACAGGCATGAGCCACCGCGCCTGGCAAGGAGGTTTTAAACAAACACCTGTAAAAGGCTGCAAGCCCTGTGGGGGCAGGGCACTGTGTGTCTTGCTCAGTGATACCGGCAGCACTGGATACAATGCCTGGCCCCAAGCAGGTCACTAGCTCATGTGTGTGAACACAGAATTCATCTACTTCCCCCAGCCTTCCAGCACAAACACAGTGCACTATGGCAGCAAAGGTTATGCTGACGAAGATGGCACAACTGCCAGGGGAAAAATCATGACATATTACAGTCACAAGAAAATATTTTTCATATTTGCAGTGGGGGAGAGGATTGGTGTGCATAACTGTGATGACAGCGTTTCTAGCTGAGCCGGGTCATTTTGTCCTTGGGTCCTCCAGGGAGGACGCTGCCCAATTGCTAAAGCAAAGAACTAGGTGCTATCACAAAGCCTCCCCCAAGGCCCCAGATCCACACTAGAATACAAGCTCCTTCCTAGGAGGGGCACAGGCGAGGATGGGCCGGCTCTGTGGTCCTGCGTGAAGGTACAAGAGGCGAGGGCTGGAGGTGTGTGACTCAGACAGGCTGGTCAGAGGCTCCGGAGTTCAGCCTCTGTGGGGTATTTACCTACCCATCACCAGCCACTGACTACGTGCTCACTGTGTACCAGGGACCTGGCCAAGGGCTTCACGCGTAATCTCATTTAATTCTCACAAGAGACGCAGAGAGCTGACGTGACTCATCAGGTGACATGACTCACCAGGTCACCTAGCTGGTAAGGGATGGAACTGGGTTGTGCATAGAGGCCTATCTGTGTCCACAGGCAGGCTCCCAGCCACCACCCTCCAGTTCCGTGGCCCTGCTCTGGGACGTGGGAAGATAAGAAAGAAGGAGGGTGAGTCGGTGTGGTCGTGGAGAGATTACATTTTCAGGAAATGAGGGCTCAGAACAAGGCCTGGCCTAAACATGGCTGCAGGAGTGGCAAGAGATAGGATCAGAGGGAGGATGGCCTCAGAGAGTGTGGGGAAGAACTTGTGCCCAGAAGAGTCAGGGCAAGACCGGCTGGGCCCTGACGTAAGGCCTGTTGCTCAGAGTCACAGGCAAGATCAAGTGACCTCTCGAGGTTTCAAGACACGAAGAGACAAAGCCCAGAGCAGCTGGGGCCTGGCCCAGGCCCGGGCATGCCTGCTGACCCCAGCTGAATGGTGGCCTTGGAAACTGCTTCCTGCTTCGGTCAGGCCCCAGCCGGCATAACCTTGGAGGACCTGTGACATTTCTCTTGGCCTCAGGTCAGGCCTGAGAGGGAGTAGGGAGGGGAGAGGGACTCGAGATTCCTGAACACCTTGGAGGGCCCTTCGTACCCTCCCACCCCTGTCCCCAGGGTCTGATAGGGTCGATCTTTAGCCTACAGGGCCCAATGTGGAGCCAGTCTGTCTGGCTCTACTTTCCATCTAGAGGCCCACAGAAGATGTCTGCACAGGGCCAAGGCCCCCTCCTTGCTTGACCTGTTCTGTTCCCCGTCCCATCAGCCACAGCTCTCCCATCAGTCGGGCCCCACGTTCCCCATTCTGTCTCCTCTGAGCTTTTATCCTCTAATCCACATTGGGATGTGACCTGCCTTTGCCCACAGCTCCCTCTGCCCAGAATGCCCTTCCCCTGGTCTCCATGTGTCCAAACCTTGCCCATTCTTGAAGGGTGAGCTCAGTGCAGCTTCTTCCACAGAACCTCAAAACCCATTTAAGATGTCAGACCCAGCAAGAGTTGTGGGGATTGGGCTGGGCGTGGTGGCTCACATTTGTAATCCCAGCACTTTGGGAGGCCGAGGCAGGTGGATCACAAGGTCAGGAGTTCGAGAACAGCCTGACCAATGTGGTGAAACCCCGTCTCTACTAAAAATACAAAAAAGTTAGCCGGGTGCAGTGGCGCGCCCCTGTAAGCTACAGGAGGCTGAGGCAGGAGAATCGCTTGAACCCAGGAGGCAGAGGTTGCAGTGAGCCGAGTTCGTGCCACTGCATTCCAGCCTGGGCGACACAGTGAGACTCCATCTCAAAAAAAAAAAAAAAAGGTGCAGGGATTGTGCAATCCAACCTATCCTTTCGCAGATGGGGAATCAGGCGTGGGGAGACGAGAGGCAGCCATATGGCAGAGCATCCAGGCTCAAGAGCGACAGTACTGGGTTCTAATCCTGGCTCCACTATTTGCTAATGGATCCCCTGGGCAAGGTTCAGAGGTGCAGCCATTTCCTGAACTCTAACGTGGGACAGGGCGGGAGGCAGGGGGTTGTGGTGGGGAGACACACCCCACCTCACAGTCTGCTGTGAAGGGTCAGTGAGGCAGCGTTACATAAAGGGCCCAGCACAAACGACCCTTTTCTCATCAAGGGGGCAGAGGGCTGACTTCTGACCACAACACCCGGCTGTCCAGCAGATCTTGTTTCTCGCTGCCTCTGGGCACCGGCCACTCTCTGCCAGGTGTTTTCAGGTTCTTTGTGTACTTGCTTTAGTTTCCTGGGGTGGAGGCTGAACTGGAGGACAGGGGTCATGTCTGCTTTGTCTCCCCAGTACCCAGCACTGGATGGACACACAGGGGCTCAAGTTGGGTAACTAAGCTCCACTACTGCTTCTCCAGTGCCGGGCGCCCAAACTGCTCAGTGCTGTTGGTGAATGGGCGTCCTTGTCCTCTCTGCTTAAGGCCTCTGTTGAGAGTGGCAGCTCCCTCTATGAACGCTTTTTCCTTGCCACTCTCCTCCTCTGTATCTCCAACTCTTTCTCCTTCCCGTGGTGATTTTGGTCATCCCCTGGCACTGGGGGGTTGCCCTAGAGCCTGTGTGTCATCTTAGAGAGAGAGAGGGGGCAGCCCTCCTACCACCTTGGCCTGGACCATCGTCACTGCGTGTGTGGACTACTGCAGCTGGTCTCCCTGCTTCAACACTAGCCCTGCTCCACGGTGGCCTGGGGAATTCCGGCAGGGAACTCTTCAGTGGATCCCCACGTGTCTGGGAATGAAATTCAGACTCCTTCCAATGCCCCGCGTGATCTGGCCTCGCCTGCCTCATCCCCTCACTTAGCTTTACTGCGTTCCCATAGGCAGTTTCTCAAAGCTGAGCCCCTTCCTGCCGCCAGGCTCTCCACACTGCTGTTCCCTCTGCCCAGAATGTTCTTCCCACTCCCCGCCAGCTGTCCAGCCCCATCATTCCTCAGGCCTCAGCTTCAAGGTCCGGTCAGCATGCTGTGTGCACTCACAAGCTTCTAGCTTTCTCTTGCACAGTGATTCCCATAGCTGGAATCATCACATGCTTAATGCCACTGTTTGCTGTCTTTCCCTCTAAATGGGAAGCCCCCTGAGGACCAGTACCTCATTTGTGGTGTTCACTGTGGTGCCCCCAATGCCTGGCTTCTAGTGGGTGCTGGACAGATGTCTCTAGAACAATGGAATGCATTGGTTTGAGGACAGCGCGGTTAACTCCCAGCCCTGAGCGGGCAGCAGGGCCAGAATGTGGGGCTGGATGGCATCCCAGTTCCTCCTGCGTTCAGGCCTCACTGGGTGGTTCCATTATGTATTTCACTGAGCTGTGACCTGCCCAAACACCCAGCCCCCACGCCCGTCCATTTTCCCACCCAGAGCCTGGGAGGAACAGTTTTTGGATTATTTCACATTTCTGGATTATCCATGAGACATCTCCCCTCCAGTGAGAAGGATCAAGAGTTTGACATTTTAAACCCTAAGCAGCTTCTCCCTGGCCTGCTTCAGATCTGAGGCTCTGCTGCTTGCAATGAGACGCATGGGGAATGGAAGGCCATTTTAATCTTCGCCTGGCTTCATTAGGAAGGAAAAGACGCTGCCATAAAAAAAAAAAAAAAAAAAAAAAAAGTTCGCTTCATTGTCTCTGCCATGCAGAGCTGCGAGAGCCTAAGGGATTATCAAAGTAAATTTCCTTGAAAAGATGGGGAAACTGAGGCCCAGAGAGGGGCAAAAGCTTGGTCAAGGGCATGTGGCAAGTTGGTGGCCAATCTGGGAATGGTCCCCTCCCAGAGGCCTCCTGACTCCTGCATGCTGCCCTTTGTCACCTTCAGGCACCATGGGAGCTGGGGTCTGGCAGAGAGGGGGCAACAAGTTTCCACTGACGTGACTTCAGGACCCTGAGTCACCCTGGCCTTGAATGGCCTCCCAGAGCACGGATGGGACTTTCCAGGAGCCCAGCTACTCCTCCAGGAAGAGAAACTCCCAGGAAGCTTCAGTGGCAGCAGAGGTGAAGGGTGAGGGGCGCGGGCATGCCCCCAGCCTGCCCCACCACCAACCACCACATCTGGGCCAATTTTGTGACAGATCTGTTGTCCAAAAGTGGGGCCAGTGGCGGCTGTATGTCTGGAGCAGGCTGTTCTTCGAGAAGATGGCTCCTTCAACCTTGTTCCCTTTGATCATTTTGGGGGCATTTTCTGTCTTTTATTTTCCCTTTTTAAAACACCAAATCTTGAGAATACTAAAACTGACTCCAACTAATGAGGTCACAGTACCTGATAAAAACAGTATCAAAACATTTAGCACTCTAACTGAACTCTCAGAAAAGCCTGTGGCTTCAGGAAAGGGACTGGCTTTTCTGGGGTCAAAATACCTTTGCCCGAAGATAGCCTCACTGGCTGCAGGTCTGCAGGGACAGTGGGACCCCAGCACCCCTTCTCCACTTCTGGGTCCCTACCCCACATGTTCCTGGCCACACCTAGCCTATCTCAGACCAAGGATGTTGGAAAATAGCCTTTGGGGGTACCTTGGGAGGCCAAGAGAGGACACTTTGGACCATCCTGTGAAGCCCTTGCAGAGTGTGTGACCACGCCATACTGGCCACTCTTGGCCTGGCCCTCACCAGTCTGCCTCTTAGAATCAGTGAAGCTCCCAGGGAAATGGGGGTGTCAGCAGGGCTGGTCCTCTGGATAGGCCCTGGGTAGACGACCGTCCAACCTGCTTCTCCCTTCACCTGTCTCACAGAGGGCGATATAAATGCCCACCCTTATCAGTGTATTTCCTGGGAAATACTCACTTCCTGCCCAAGACATAGCATGAACAAAGAATTGAAAGCTTAATGAACCAAACTACAGGGCCCCATCCAGTGTACAGTCCTCTGGCCATTTCAATTCACAAGACCTTCTGAACGTCCAAGCTCTCCGCTGAGTTCCCAGCCCAAGCACCCCATCTCCTCCCGAGACTGTCCGCAACAGCGAATCCTGAATCCCTACACCCTGCTCTCAGTCCCCAGCCTTGCCCTTAAATCCTGCATCTGCTTCCTGCACTCCGTACCTCTGTCCTTGCCTAAAAGCTCTGATGTCCTCTCCCCACCCCCAGGCCTCTGCCCACCGCGCCCACATCCCCAGACTCACCCAGGAACAAAACCTCGCGGTCCAGTCGGCACTTCAGTTGGCACTACAGGGACGTGACGGTGAATGTGTCCTCGGGGTGAGGTTCCGCCATGGGCCCCAGGAAGCCGCTCTTGGGGCCCCCACCCAGGCCAGGATGCGCCTGGGGCATAAAGCCTGGGTACCTGTAGGTGGTGTCCTGCAGGGGCAGCAGCGAGTCCCTCGGCACGGGGGACAGGGTCAAGTCACTAAGGAGTGGGCAGCCATAGCCAGCAGCGGCTGCAGCAGGGCCACGGGGTGGGCCAGGGGGCCGGGCCATTTCCAGTGGCTCCTTGTCGGCCTTGGGCGTGGCTGGTGGGCTAGCCAGGTGAGGGGCACTGAGGCACGCGGCCTCCGTCCTGCCCAGGAAGTCGGCCAGCAGCCCTGTACCCACCTTGCCTTCATAGGGCGGGCTGCGGGCAGCTGAGCCTGGAGGGTACCAATATGCTGTGCCCTTGCAGCTGGGGGAATCGTAGTGGGGCTGGCCCAGCGGCAGGTCCCGGCAGCTCAGGTGGGCCTGGGCTGCAGCTGCGTGGCCCAGGCTGGCCCCCTGGAGCCCATGCTTGAGGGGCTCGCAGGCAGCCAGCTTTGTGGGCGGTGGCCGCAGCTCTTCCTTGAAGCCCAGTGTAGGCGAGCAGGTGGGCGAGTATGCCTTCTGCAGGCCGGCGTCAAACACCGTGGGCGGGTGGGCCAGCGGTGGGAAATGCTTGCCATCAAGCTCGGGAGCACCCAGGCTGGGTGAGTCGCAGTGGAAGCCTTGGCCAAAGGTGCCATCGGAAGGCGTGGACGGGTTCATGGAGTAGGGTCCTATGAAGTCACAGGGGTCTCGCTCTCCCACGCTGAAGGCCCTCGACTGTGAGGGCAGTGGTGACATGCTGCTGTCCCCGCTATAGTAGTCCAGGCCGAGGTCAGGACTGTCCTGGAACAGTGGGTTGACCGGCTGTGGCTTGGGGATGAACTTGGCTTTGGCCGCTGCGCCACCCCGCTCCTTCTTGGCTGAGCAGGCCCCACCGCCCCGTCCACCTCGCGGCTGCCGGGGCCCGGTGCTCCGTTTGGATGGGTAGCCTGAGGCAGCGGCAGAGGCGGACGTCGGGAAGCTCAGATGTGAGGCCTCAAACAGGTCCACCTTCTTCCGCCGTCCACGGCCCGGCTTGGAGCTACTCTGAAAGAGGACACTCTGATTCCAGTTGTAGCCGGGGGCAGATGACGCCTCGTTCCAGTCCATCATCAGTTTCTCCAGGCTGGACAGGCTCGACTGGCCCTCACTACTTGAGGCCTCGCTGTTGGCACGCCGAAACCCCCCGCCACCGACCGGCTGATTGAACTGGGTGCTGTCGGAGGATGACTCGGAGAAGGTCTCCGACACAGCCGTCTGCTGCTTCACCTTCTGCGGTGTGTAGTTGGAGATGTCCAGGATCACGTTGGGCTCGCTGACGTGGCAGTCAAAACTGGGATTGTAGAGCTGACTAAAGGCCTCTGAGGCCCAGTCCAGGCCTCCATAGCCCTGCCGGAAAGGCCACTGAGAAGCCCCCGCAAACTGCCGACAGTTCTCGGGCGAGGGCTGGAAGGAGGAGGAGGAGGAGGAGGCGGCAGAGGCTGCAGAGGTGGCAGAGGCTGTGGTGCCCTTGGGCACCATGTAGCCACCGGGCGAGACTGTGCTGGCCCGGCTGTCACAGCGCAGGGGCGTGGGGGCTGAACCAGAGAAGGGGGCCCCCTCAGAGCTGTTGAAGAAGGAGGCCTTGCTTGGTGGCAGGCAGGGGCCCCCGGTAGGCGGTGGGGCATAGCCGGCGCTGTGGGCGCTGCTGGGTGAGGCAGGCAGGCTGTTGCCGCTGCCATAGGCGAAGCTGCAGTCCTTGCTGTTAGCGCAGTCCTGGCCTGTAAAGGGCTTAGCTGGGGCGAATACGCTTTGTCCAGTCCCATAGCCGCCGTACTGGGGCAGGTAGGTGTTGGCAGGCGGGTGGGTGGTAGGTGAGCGGGCCACGGCTGAGGGCAGGGGAGCCAGCTTGGGGAAGGTCTCGGCCGCCCGGCAGTCTGAAGTGGCTGGAGTTAGCCCATAGCTCGCTGCCCGTCCTGGTGGGAAGGTCTGGCGTGCGGACAGGACAGGCTGGAAGGAGGGGTCCGTCCCAGCCCCGCCGCTACCCACTGCCACTGGGCTGGCCTTGGCTCCCCGGCTAGGGAAGGTGGCCAGGCCCCGCTGGGCAGGCAGGGCGCTGGTGGGTGGCCCTGCATAGGTGCCTGATGCCTTCCGGGACTCTGGGCGAGAGGCTGAGAGGGCAAAGTCCAAGAGATCGGAGGAGTCATCCGAATCGAGCAGCGAGCGAAAGTAGCCGGTGAAGAGGTTTTGGCGCTCCTGGCTGAGCTCGGTCTGGCCTGAGGGTGCGCCCGTGCTGTAGTAGCTGCCACGGCCTGAGGCTCCACTCTCCAGCCCAGTGGAGGCAAAGGCCCGGGCCTCGGTCCCCTGAAACCCACAGTTTCGGCCAGCTTGCCCGCCTGGGTGCCCATGGTGAGGGGCCCAGCCACCACCCTTATCCCCGGCCCACTCAGCACCTGCCTCCCCAAAGCCTGGGCCACTGGGCACCTGCTCTGGGAACAGAGTCCCATTCTTCCGGGACCGTCTCTTGCGCTTTGGCTTCCCAGTCACAGCGTCTACCTCCCCCCGGCCCCGTTTGCGTGGGTGCCCCAACTCGGTAAGGCCAGGGCCCCCGACCGCAGCGGCTGCCACGGCCACCACCTTCTTTTTCTTGCCAATGCCCTCAAAGAAGTCACTGAAGGAGCATCGGGCTGACTTGGCCGCATGGCCCCCACCCCGGCCACCAAAACCGCCTGCTTTGCCCCCACGCCGCCGGAAGCCCTGCACACGATGCAGGAAGTGGGAGATGCTCTGGGTGTCGGGGGCCTGGTGCACTGACTCCGGCTCACTGGGTGTCCAGCAGCGGGGCGGTGAGCACCGTCCAGCACACTGGCTCTGGCGGTTCAGGAAGGCCAGCTTGGCCAGGACGTCTGAGTACTCGGCCTTGCTGTCGTTGGCGTCTGCTGCATAGGATGGCTGGGGAGATGCCAGCTTCTGCTTCCGCCGCCGTCGTTTCTTCACCTCTGGCATGGCCATGGTGGCTGCTGCCACGGTGGCTGCCTCAGCCGCCACCACAGCTGGCTCCTTGGGCTTGCCGGGACCCAGCAGCAGGTTCTTAGGAGGGCGGCCGCGCTTACGCTTGAGAATAATGGGCATCTCACCGGGCGGGAAGACCACCACCACGTTCCGCCCGTTGTTCTTCATCTTCAGCAGCGGGGTGGGCTCAGCCGACACGCGCAGGCCCAGCTCCTTGCCCTCCACGCTCAGGCTGCTGCTCAAGGAAGACACTTTGTATGTGGTCTTGTTCCGCCGCCCCAGCGATACGGGGATCTTGGCCATCTTCACCACCATGCGCCGCACGCCCCGGCACTTGCCTTTGCGGGTGGAGACCACTGGGGTCTGGGAAGATTCCGGCTTCAACTCTGGGACTGAGACCGGGCCTGGGCCTGGCAGGGCAGGGGGTGGAGGAGGCGGTGGTGGTGGGGGTTCGGCCAGGGCGGCCACCAGCCCCGTGGGCATAGGCAGGGGCAGTAGGCGGCCCTCGGGTCCGGCGTCTGCCTTGCGCCCCCGTCCGGCTTTCCGCCGGCGACACAGGATCTTTGGCCTATCAGTGCGCCGCAAGGCGTACTTGGGGTGACCCTCAGGCCCAGGGGGGCCGTGCGGTGAGCACAAGTCCAGGTGCAAGGGCTCGGCCAGTGGGCAGTGCCCCAGGGGCTGCTGGGGCTCCAGACGGCGACCTGGGACGTCAAGCAGCTTGGGCAGGGGGTCGAGTGCCTGGGGGTCAAGCAGCTGCGACTCCAAGGAGTCAGGCAGGGTGTCCAGGGCCTGGAGAGCCAGGCCCGGCAGCCCCAGAGGATCAGCAAGAGGTTGCAGGGGTGGCAGTTCCAGAGCTTCCCCGAGCGGCTCTAGTGCCTGCGGGTCCAGGAAGCGGGGCTGGGGGTCCAGGAGCTGAGGCTCTGGCTCAGGCGATGGTGGCTCGAGGGCCTGGGCCTCTAGCAGCTGGGCCTCTGGGCAAGTGAGGGAGGCCAGCTCACTAAGGATGTCGGCGTCAGCAAGTTCTGAGTAATCAGTGCTGTCTGGCTCAGGCTCTGGGGGCAGACCCGTGGCCGCAGCCGTGGCTCCGGGACTGTGGCCTTGGCCAGGCTGGGGACTGTCCCTAGGCTCAGGCTCAGGCTCGTAGAGGGGGTGGCTGGGCCGCTCCGACTTGGCGTGTGGGGTGGCCCGCTCCTCAGGGCTACGGATGCTGTTGGCCAAACTGGGTGAGGAGAAGAAGCTGTACTGTAGGTCGCCGGGTGGCGGTGCAGGCGGGCGGCTCAGTCGGAGCCCACCACAGTCCAGGTGTACACCACTGTGCTGCAGGTCCTGGGAGAGGCGTGTCAGGTCCTTCATGATGTCAATCAGCTGCACCACTGGTCGCAGGTTCACCCGCCCGTTGTCCCAGCAGCGTCGGGAGCTGCTGCCGTCTCCGGCCGGTGTGGGGCAGCGGGCCTGTGAGACAGGACGGGCTGCCCGTGGGGGCAGCGGGTCGTCCCCCTTGGCAAGGACTGGTGGGCGCCGGGTGCTGGGGTCCCGGCGTGGGGGTGGGCGTGGGTTCTCGGAGAAGGCGTGGGTGGAGAAGGCCTTGTCGGGTGGGCTGGCAGGGGGCCGGGTGGGAAGCAGGGGCCGGGGGGTGGGGGGGCCGCCGGGGTAGTACTTGGGTTCCCGGAGGTAGTCAGGAGAGCTGCACACGGCACTGGAAGTCACCACCAGGCCCTGGGGCTTCACACGCATCCTGACCTTGTCCTCCGCAGGCCGCCGGGCGGGGCCGGGGCTGACATGAGGGTGCGAGAAGCCGGGACCAGGACCTGCCAGGCAGGAAGAGCAGGAGGTCCCTTACTGAACACCTACATCCTCATCAGCTTCCCATATCCTCAATGAGCTCCTGGACCCCTCCCTCCTGAGGTCTCATCTCCTTACCAAGCTCCCCTCCCCACCCCAAGCCCAATCCCCTTGCTGACTCCCAGCCTTTCTCAAACCACCATGTGTATAGCGAGCCCTCATGGGCCCAGTTTCACTCTTGTTTTTTTTTTGGAAGAGAGTCTCACTCTGTCGCCTAGGCTAGAGTGAAGCAGCATGATCTCAGCTCACTGCAACCTCCGCCTCCCGGTGCAAGCGATTCTCAGGTGTCAGCCTCCCAAGTACCTGGGATTACAGGCATGCGCCACCACGCCTGGCTAATTTTTGTATTTTAGTAGAGATGGGGTTTCACCAAGTTGGCCAGGCTGGTCTCGAGCTCCTGACCTCAGATGATCCACCTGCCTCGGCCTCCCAAAGTACTGGGATTACAGGCATGAGCCACCATGCCTGGCCCAGTTTCACTTATTGACAGCTCATCCCGTTTGGGAATCTGGCTATGCACTCAGGAAGAACAGGACCCCTGCCTTTGAGAGGGAAGCACATCAGCAGGGTGATCAACCTTAAGGAGAGGGCCAGGAAGTTCTAACAAGGGCACGGCCTCCCTCCTTCTTACCCCCAAAGGGCTCTAGGAGAACCCCCACCACTCACCCTCGGCTCTGCCGCCTGGGCTGTCACACTGGAGATCTCTGTGGGCAACAAGACGGGCAACAGATCTGAATTCCCCAAATGGTCTGGTGGCCACAGCTCAACCCCTGCCCGCCAGCCCGGCCTCCTCCAGGTACCACCCCCCGGTTCCCTCAGCGCTCTGTCCAGCGCAGACACCCGGCTGACCTGGAAGAGAGAGGGCCCCCGTGCCTGGGGGCTCTGCCAGTCGCTGGCTGTCAGCTGGGGGTGCTGTGGAGCAACTTCGGCCTGAGCCCAGGCCTCGGGGCGTGGACAGCGCCTGGAAAGGACCATCGCAGCTCAGGTTTAGTGAGCACCTACTGCGCGCCAGGTACTGGGCTGGAAGCTGTCCAGGCATCGTTTCATTTAATTCTTCATACCAATCCTGTGAGGTAGGGGCTATTAATAACCCCATTTTGCAGATGAAGAAATGGAGGCTCAGAGATGAAAGTAACGTCATTCATTCATACACTCATTAGTTATAAAGTACCTACTTTGGACAAGGACTGGACAGACAGACACTGATCAGATCATTATAAATGACTTAATTACTAGGGGGATAAGAGCTGCAAAGAAGAAGTGAAGATGCCTGAGGTCAGAGCAATCACACTGGGAGTCAACAATAAAAGCCCATAGTTTGGGAACATTTTCTGTTGCCAAACACTGGGCCAAGCACTTGATATAGATTATCTCATCAAATTCCCCAGACAAACACGAGATCAATATGATTATCCTCCCCAGTCTTACAGAAACTATCTCCTGGAAGATGGTAAACACCGTAAAAGCAAGGATATCTGTCCTGTTCACCACTATATGGTATTTCCCAACACTCAGAACAGCACATGGCCTACAGCAGCGTTTAAAAAGAACAGCTGTTTGGCCAGGCGCAGGGGCTCACACCTGTAATCCCAGCACTTTGGGAGGCTGAGGCAGGAGGATCGCTTGAGTCCGGGAGTTCGAGACTAGCCTGGGCAACACAGTGTGACCCCCGTCCCTACAAAAATTTAAAAATTATCTGGGCACGGTGGTGCACACCTGTAGTCTCAGCTACTCAAGAGGCTGAGGTGGGAGGATCACTTGAGTCTGGGAGGTTGAGGCTGGCTGCTCTGAGCTATGATCGTGCCATTGTTCTCCAGCCTGGGCAGCAGAGTGAGATCCTTTCTCCAAAACATTAAATTAAAAAAGTTTTTTGAATGAATGAACACACACAAATGAGGTACGCAGAGCAATCGACCCTGCCTTTTCCCTTGAGGCTTTCTTCTTCTCCAGACCCAAGAAGGATGCTGAGGGAGGGACCTAAGAATGTGAAAAGGGACATTCTCTGATCCTTCTTCCACCTTCATCAGAAAAACTCTGCTGCTCCATCCTACCTCTGGCCTTGTCCTGGCCCCTGCTACATCCTCTCAGAGCCCTGTGTATTTCACCTTCATAGTATTTATGGCAACTATAATCAATTACTTGTGTGACTGGCTGTTTAGTGTGTCCCCCACAAGAGTGTGGGCTCTTCAGGAGCAGGGATCACGTCTGTCTTGTTTATCGCTGTATCGCCTGACCCTAGGGCCTGAGCTATGAATGCTACATAAATATTTACCGACTGACTCCCTGAGCTGGTCAGGGCAGAGCTGGGATTTAGATCCAGGCATGTCTGACTCCCAAAGAAGCCTGAGGACTCAGGGCCATGGCTGATCCCAGGAGCTGGGATCTCAGGGAGCAGGGAGCTGAATGGACTCCAACACTGTGAGGGTCTTAAAGACTGACCTTGATCGCTGCCTAATGTTTGGCTCTGACCTAGTACTGGATCCCTGGGACCTATGTGCCACAGAACCATGTAGATTCTACCCACCTACCAGTGCCGTCACCCCACAGGAAGACTGCAGAGCTGACTCGCGGACAGGATAAAGTAGAAAGAGACACTTCTCTGCTCCCCTTTGGGGGATGGCGATTTGCAATCTACAAAGCACCTACACATCTATGACCCACTGAATCCTCACAGCAGCCTGGGAGGCATGATTTATTATCCCCATGTTACAGGGGAAACTGGCTCAGAGTGGATGTGTAACTTGCCTGAAGTCACACAGCTGCTAAGTGGCAGGATTTCTAATTCTGCCTTAAGTCCAAAGCCTCCTTCCACTCCCAGCTCCTGTAACAATACTTCAGCCACTTCTGAAAATGCTCCTTCTAGCGCCGTGGTCTAATTTAAGGCTGGGAGGAACGTTAAAATTATCTAACCCATTGGCTTCCAAAGCCTGGGCCTGGGGGAGCTGTGTAACATTCCAGATACCCAGGCCCTAGTCCAGGGGAATGTGACTCATAGATGTGAAGGGACATCTGGGAATCTGTATTTTTAACCAGCTACCCCAGTGGGGACACTTTCTAGTGCCATCTCATGCCCCTCCCATTTTACAGATGAGGAAACTGAGACCTGAAGAGGGAAAGAGACTTTGTCCGAGGTCACAAAATGGCACAAGAAGGGGCCCTTTGGTTGCCCACCCAGGTGGAACATCCCTCTATCCACTGTTCCTTCTCTCTCTGCAGGTTCCAGGACTCAGCTTCTCCTCATTGTCCCACCTACTTTGCTCTCTCCTAGGCCTGGCTGTGGACCTGGCCCCTCCCGGGTCAGGATCTCTCTAGTCCAAGAACTTGGAGCACTGTTGCCCTCACAGGGAGGACAGTGGGTGACACCCTCACAGGGAGGACAGTGGGTGACACCCTCACAGGGAGGACAGTGGGTGACACCCTCACAAACGAGAAGAGGGGCTCAGACTCTGGAACCTCCAAGTCCAATTTCCAACAGTGTGGTTGCACCGTGCCTCCTGGCACCCGCTTGCAGATGCCCACCAGAAGCCCCCTCCCTCCCTCCATTACTGAGGGTCAGGCTGGCCGAGCCTTCCCCGCTCTGGAGACCTCCCAGCTGGGGCCTGAGGGTGTGATCTTGGCAGCAGAGAAAAACCTCCTCTCCGGTGGTGGCTTCTGTTCAACCCACCCGTGAAGACCTCTGGGCACGTCCTCCTGCCAAGCCTCCTGAGGCTGGCCACTGCTCTCTTTTGCAGCCTCCAGGATCTGAGGGAAGCAGCTGGCTCCCCTCCTCACCACACCCCGGCGGCCATTCTCTTGGACCCCTCCCAAGGGTACCACCTAGCCCTGGTCTGTGGACAAAGTCAAAGGGGTACTTCTGTCTGCCTGTCTGCTGTTGGGTCAGTGTGTCTGAGCTTGCCCATAGGGACACCAGCTGGTTGGGAGGGGGCTGGGGGCTCCAACCTGCTGTGCACAGTGCCGGGAAGCGCCAGCCCACATCCTTGAGTCCCCAGCCCCACCCTCCCCGGCTGTGGCTGTGACCACCCCACCCCTTCCCCAGCCCTCCTTCCCCTCCCCCACCCACTGCCTCCCCAGGGGAGCCAGGCTGCCAGCCCCAGCTCTCACTTCCGGCCTCATGACCCTCTCTGCAGCTTGCACACTCCTCCTCCCCCACCATTTCCCTCCCAGCCTGGTTTGAAGGCCCTGGGATGTCCTCAAATGGAAAACACTGCATCAAAGGGGCCATTACTGCTGCTCTGAGACCTTCCCATCACCTCCCTTTTCCTCCAGGAGCCCTTATCTCTCAGGATCTGCCCCTCAGGGACTAGTCATCACCCCTCTCCACCCCTACCTGCCCTCAGGGACTAGTCATCACCCCTCTCCACCCCTACCTGCCCACACAGTAACACCTGAAGATCTTTCAACCTGATCTCAGGCACAATATCATGATACAAATAACAATGATGGCAATAATAATGGCAGCTGTCACTCATTTGGCATCATTTAAATAGAGGCACAGAGAGGTTAAGTTATGCCCTTAAGGACAAACAGCCATCTCATTCAATTAAGCTGGTGTCTGAATTTAGGTTGAGCTTCTGTAAATCAAACTTCTTTGGTGTCCAGAGATTCAGCCCCCTCCCTTGTAGCCTCCTACAACGGTCCTAGTCCCAACCATCAGTTCTAATTTTTGACTTCTAATCTATCCTCCTCTCAGCTTCTAGTCACCACCTCCCACCAACAGCCATCCAACTAGATGCACTACTCTCCCTCGCCACTAGGTGTCCCCTTGGAGCCACTGATGCCCCCAAGGGGAGCTGGCCCTGCCCCGCCTCCTGGGGCCATCAGGGCCCCCCCACAGCACAGCACTGCACACCCCACCCCACCCTACCCCCAGCCACACAGAGCTCCTTTGTGCAACCCTCACCCACCCCCTTCCTCCCTGGAGCGGGGCACCTGGCAAGCAGGTCTGCCCCAGAACCGCCCCCTGCCAGCCCCCTGCCCTGGTTGCCAGGTGTGCGGGCACCACCGCCAGCTCTGGCTGGACCCGAGGGTCACCCTGCCGGCGGCCCTCCCTTCCTCCCTCCGAGGTCACCCAGGGACTAAGCTTCCCGCCCTGCTCCGCCCCCCTCCCCTCCTGCCCTTGGCCCTTCCAGACTCCCGTCCTTGTCTTTCCTTCTGTCTCCCGGAGGACTCCCCTCCTCCAGCCCCACTAGGCCCTCCCTGCAGCCTCTCACCCCCGCCCACCTCCTTCCCCAGAGAGCTCCTTGTTCCACCCACCCTCCCCGCCCAGGTCTGAAGAACTCCTCCTCCTGGAAAGTTGCTGCTGGAAAGGAAGTGACTTCAGCGATTTGGCCACAAGGCTGGGCACTGCTGAGCCCAGCTCAGCTCAAGGCTTGCCCAACCCACCTCCAAAGCACAAATGGAGCCACATGTGCACATCACTCCCACTGTGCACCCAGAACCCTGAGCACACACTTAGCCAGTGTACACAGATCCCCGTGTGCACACACCATACCATCACAGTGTATTCAGATCTTGTCTATACACACATCTCTCCAGTGTACACTAGCACCCTTGCACACACGCCATCCAGTGTGGCACACACAGTAACCCCACGCCTGCCCAGTACACACCTGGAATCCTGCATATTCATACTTCCATGTACCACATACACAGCCCTTGAACACTCCCCAGCCCAGTCCACTTATACAACTCTTGTATATTACCCCATGTGCATGGAAGGACAGAGCCCTCCACACACACCTGCTTGCACACAAGCTTGAGTGCCCTGTACATTTACATTCGGATACACACAGCCTTGCATCCTCCCACAGCTGTACCTCCCCACCCTTACAATCCCAGGAGACTCCACCCCCAGACCTCAGGCCCCAGGAATGCTCCTTTGGAAGTTGGGTGGGGTCCCCAGGCAGGCTCAGCTCTAGGGAGCTTCCTGGAGCCGCAGGCTTCACGTGTCAGTTCGGGGAGTTGCCTGTGCAGGGCAGGGCGGCTTCACCTGGCTCTGCAGTTCCTGAGCCTGGGTGGGCTAACCTGGGCCAGGAGGAGGGAGGTGGGTCCTGCCACTGCCCCCGCCCCCTCCCTGTCCTGCAAGGGCACCTTAGCATACCTGGGCTGCCCAGGCCCTCCCAGCACCTCACCTTGGCCTCCCAGTTCTCTGCTTCCACAGACTCCGGTAGAGAGGTGTCCTGGGGGGTCAGCAGCTGCACACATCAGGCACTCTGGTTTCCACCTCTGCCCTGAGTCCTGGTCATTGTCACAACCCCTTTCTCCTCCCAGTTCTCTCAGGTCATCAAGGCGCAGGGAAGAGTCCTCAGGCTAGGAGGTAGGACTCACTGTATATCCATGAGCCTCAGTTCCCCTTTCTGGATAACGGGGAGTTTGAGTAAATGTTGGGTTAATATGTTTTGATTCTGTAAAGAAGCTCTTTTTGACCTAAGCTGGGAGGGGATCCCTGTTGGGACTGGGAGGCAACTTCCCCTGATCCCCACTTCCTGGGGGTGGCCCAGGCCCAAGCCTGACTTCCCTGCACACTGTTACCTGAGCAGGCTGCGCAGATAGGCTGGGCTCAGCAGGAAAGGCCTGTCTTCATCAGCATCTCCAGGGTGGTCTCTGCAACGGCCTGAGCGTCGCCCCGCACTCGGGGCCCTCTGCACACGCTCAGCTGGGTGGGCTCTGGGGTCCAGGCCGATGGGTTGACAATCAGGCAAGCTCCCATCTGTGGAAGCAAACACAGCACCACAGAGCTAAGCATGGACACAGCGTAAGCCAGCCAGACAGCAGGGTGCAGAGGGACACTGGGCCAGGAAGCTCTCCTACATGGAGTCCCATCCACCTCCAACCTCATCGCATTATCCCACCAGGGAACTGTGAGACTCTTTTCTTTTTTTAAAAAAAAAAAAAAAAAAAAGAGAGAGACAGGGCCTCATCTCATTTTGTGGCCCGGGTTGGAGTGCAGTGGCATGATCATAGCTCACTGCCACCTTGAATTCCTAGAATCAAATGATCCTCCCACCTCAGCCTCCCGAGTAGCTGGGGCTACAGGTGTGCACCACCATGCCTGGCTATTTTTTTTTTTTTTAATTTTTTTGTAGGGACAGGGTCTCACCATCTTGCCCAGGCTGGTCTCGAACTCCTGGGCTCAAGCAATCCTCCAGCCTCAGCCTCCCAAAGTGCTGGGATTGCAGGTGTGAGCCACTGCGCCAGCCAAACCTGTTTCTTGAAACCCCAGGCTCCTACTGAGAAGCAATGTTTTTGCACATCTATGTACACACATGCATATACACGCACATATACTATAGTGGAAGGAACCTGGCCTCTGGGAGTCAGGCAGTCCTCGGCTCAACCTTCATAACTGTGTGACTCTGGGCAAGTCAGTTAATTTTTCTGGCTCTCAGTTTTCTCATCTATAAAATGGGAAAAGTGCGATCTTATGAATGGGGAGGAACATCTGGGGAAACTATAATGCACAGTGTTTATTGACAATGCGGGTGTGAGAGGTGCTGTTCAGAGTGATGGTGGATGCGAATCTCCACAAGGGTGTATATGCAGGTGGCGTTTACCCATCTCCATCAGTAACTAGTTATGTCTCTTGTTTTCTTTAATAACCACGGCCCTCCTCACCACCCCCCTGCTTCCTGCCCATTTGTCTGCCTCCTTGAGGTCTGTACTGGAACCCAGAGGGGGTCTGGGAACCAGGCCTCACGGATGCTTACAGGTTCTGGTTGCCTGGGAGTTTGTATGTGTGTGATCGAGATTCTGCCTGTACAAATGCATATCTGTCAAGGCTCAGCTGTCTGGGTAAATACACCTGTATGTGGGTTCCTGGGTCTATTTAGCCTGTTCGTGCTTCCCTGTATTTCTGTATGTCCGTGTGAGTACATGTGGGCTTAAGCGTGTCCATGTGTGGGATCACGTGTTTGCTCCGTTGTGGCTGCTGTGGTCAGCTGTGTGTGTGTATGTGTGATGCCAGGTTAAGTGTGTGCCTGGATTTGGTGTCTTCAGTCATACATGTGGGTATGTGCATTTTTCACATTTCTTTCTATTCGTTTGTGTGTGTGTGTGTGTGTGTGAGTCTAGCTAAGCCTGTTTGTATGTGTGTGAGGACACAAGGGTGCATGTGTGCCTGTGTGTAGCCAGGTGAGCCCAGGGGTGGCTAGGTGTGAGCATGCCTGGGTGTGCACACGCTCTGCCTGGCTCTCTGCATCTCGCTGTGTCAGGAGCCAAACCGGCTCCTGCCTGTCTCAGAGCTCTCTGGATGTGTGTTTGGCGGGGGGTGGGGGCGTGCGGCTGATCCTCTGCTGTCCCTGCAGGTTTCCAATCTCGAGGCCTGTGACTGCAGGCACTGGTGTCACTGTGGATCAGTGTTGCCTCCCTCCCACCTCTGCCTTTCTCTGGGTTTTCAGGGTCATGGTGTGGCAGTATGACTGGCCACAGTGTCCCTGTGGGTCTCTTTCACCATGGGTCAGTATGTGCTCGTGTGTGTGTCCATGCATGTGTGGATTTGTGTGACCTTACTGTGTGTCTGTGTACCACGGCGTGTCTCTGTGTATGTCAGTGGGTCCTTGTGCTATGTCATTGTATGTTTGTGCCAGTATGGCAGTGTGTCAGCGTCAACACGTGTGAGCAGGTCTGTGTGCCATGGTGCGTCAGCACCACGGTGCCCCAGTGTTTGTGTGGTAGCTTTGTGAAGGGCTCAGTGTGTGAGTGCGTGTGCGCATGCATGTGAGACACCCTTTGTGAGACAGTGTGTGTGTGTCTGTGTCACTGTGTTTGTGTGTGCCTGCTTCCCTCTTCCCTCCCTCTCCCTCCCTTCCTCTCTCTCTCTCTCTCTCTCTCTCTCTCTCTCTCTCTCTGTAGGAGCCAGACAACTCCCCAAGCCTGGATTAGGGACAATTTATCCACAGGCAGAGAAGGAGAATTCCAACCTGCCAGAGCCTCCCTCCTCTGATCTGTCCCCCCTTTCCCTGTGGTTGGGTGGGCATAGAAACACAGCCCGGCAGCTCCCAAGCCCTTGGGGAGCCCCCACCTTTGCAGCTCCCCAGAGGCCCAGGAGGAAGGAAAAGATGGGAATCTGGGTGGCCCTAGAGCCCTCCAGTGGGGGTAGATTGGCTGCCCCCCATTCAGGCCCCCACAGCTCGGCTCATCTTGGCCCTGTTCTCCTACAGATGGTGGTGGTGGGTGGGGGGAGTCTGCATGGGGTCTGCCTGGCCCTGAGGGTTGGGGGGACTTCAGGAGCAAAGCTCCCCTCAGCCCCTCCACAACCTGATACTCCCCAGCAGATAAACGTCAGGCCCCTACTCAGTGTAAATGAACTTCCAACAGTGCCCACACAGGCTGGGGGAGCCGCTGGGAGGCAGAGGACAGTGTGGTGGGGGGAACGCAGCAAGGAGGGGTGCAGGGGCTGGGCTGGGACTAAGGCTCCCTTCACGGTGCTCCAGGCGCAAGGCAGAATCACATGTTTCCCATTAGCTGCTCTGGCCTCCTTGTTCAGGGGGTGTTGGCTGGGGGAGATTTGTTCTGGTTGCAGACACCAGCCGAGACCACACAAGAGAGAGAGAGGAAAAGACAGAGAGAGAGAGAGAGAGAGAGCGTGCCAGAGGGAGAGAGGAAAAGACAGAGAGGAAGAGGGAGAAAGACACACAGGGAGACACAGAGACATGGGGAGAGAAACAGACAGAGAGACAGAGAAAGACAGAAACTGGGAGACAAGCACGCACAAACACAAAAGCAGAGACGGACTGGTGATGAGGGGCTCATGGAAGAAGGGAGATGGAGAGGAAGGTAGAGAGAGGCGGGTGAGACCTTATCAGAGGCTGAGGGGAGGGGGTAGCTCAGGCCCAGAGCGAGTCTGAGGCCAGTAAGGACCAAGGAAGAGCCCCAGAGAGGAGAGGGGCATGGGGGAAGCGAGCCAGGCAGAGATGGGAAAGGCAGGAGAGAGCAGGGACCAGGGATTTCTGCAGGAGCCTGAGAAAGAGGCGGCGAGGCAGAGGCAGGGTGGGCCGGGGAGAAGGGCCGAGGGGAGGCCTGTGTGGGCAGTAGACAGGCCAGAGCTGGGATGTGTGGGCAGGGGGAGTGGACGTGCCCGAGCTGGCTGGGCGGGGGCAGCCAGCGCGCCGACGCTTCCGCCTCCTGACCCCCGAGCCTGGGAGAGATAACAGGCTCGAATAGTGCTGACTTGCGGTTCAGAAATCCAATATCCTCCCCGGTGCACTGATCGACTACCTGAGCTCCCGGCCCGCGCAGAGCTGCCCCGATTAATCCTGCGGCTCTACAAGCCTTAATTAGTTGAACAGTTTCAGGGGCAGGAGAGGCAGGAAATAGGGTCCCCAGGCCCTCAGGGACACAGCCCCCTGCCCCCCATGCAAACCCTGCCTTGGTGCCCCACCTCACAGACACACACCTGTCCTGGCCCTAAAGGCCCTTCTCCACACCATCTGAAGAATGCTGGGTCCCTCCCCCTAAGGAACAGTCCCACGGGCTGACATGTGGGTGAGAGGGTAGATCATGCGGGACTGAGCACCCCCAGCCCCTACTTGTCCCTCTGCTCAGGGCCCCAAGCATTTCCTCTGGCCAGCCCTTTGGGGCTCTGTGGTCTGCATGGGAAGGCCCCACCAGCTGCCAGCCCCATATCACCAGGCAACATGTCGTCTCTTTAGAGTGAGACACGAGCTCCTAAGTTACTGACAACTTCCCAACAGCATGAGAGAATCACACATGCCACTCCCCACAGCAGCCTGCGACGGGCACATGGTGACATCTCACACACACAACAGCCAGAGACAGGCGCACAACTTGGTGACAACCCTCCTAACGGGATGAACTAAGCACATAACCTGTCGCTTCCTCCAAAGCATGAGATGGGCACACCTGACACACCCTCGACAGCATGGGGCAGGCGTCTGTCACTCCTCACAATGGCATGACACACAACCAGGCACCCCCACACTCACTAATAGGACATGAATGCACAGAGAACCTGTTACACAGCTGACCAAGACACACACACATGCACGCATGCACGCATACACCCACGCAAAGAACCTGTCACACAGCTGACCATGACACACACACGTGCACACACACACAGAACCTGTCACACAGCTGACCAAGCCACACACACACATACACACGTGGGACAAGTCCCATCTTCCAGGTGTGAGGAAGGCATGGACCCCTCCACCCACCACACAGCATGAGGCAGGGACACAACCTCGCCCCTGCCTGGGAATCCTCCCTGCAGACTGTGGGATGGGTACGCAACATGTCACCTCCCCGGCTGCCTTGGACAGGTGACAGCCCACCTCACCCCTCCCCCATCACTGTCACCAGCCCGGGTGGTGCTGTCCCTCTGCCTGCAGAGGCGTCACAGCTCACAGGGCATGAATGTCACCCCAGCACTGCCAGAGCCGGGCACAGCCACACATTGCCCCAGTGACAAACACCACTGGCCCCAGAGGAGGTGAAGGCACACAGGGCTCTGGTGTGACCTTGGTCTCTGGACACCAGGAGGGGAGGTGCTGTGGCTTTCCGCCCAGTGGCGGGTGCTGGGGGAGAGGAGTGCTGGGGAGGAAGCTGCCTGGACGCACTGACTACCTGGAAATGCCACCTCCCCCAGCCCCCACTCCACTCCATTTCTTATTCACTGTAGTTGTGTATCTAGGGAGGGGGCTGAATGAGTGGTGGAGGGAGGGCTGTCCTGAGGCCTGAGGAGCTGTTACTATGAGACTTAGAGATCAGTGGGGAGTAGGGCGGGTAGGGGTTGCTCTCACCATGTGCTCAGTGGGGAGGGTGTGGGATAATGGCTTGAGACCCCCACAGCTTCCAGGGCAGCCCTTCTTCCTTACAAAGGCCCCCTCTCCAAACTTCAGGCCACAGAGCTGGGGACAAGGAGGCCAAAGTCCAGGGACATGACTCACCCAGGGAACAGGCCCAGCCTGCTGGCCATAGCGGTGAGGGAGGCCAAGAGCCAGGAGGCCCGGGGTTCCAGTCTGAGCTCCTCCAGGGCCAAGCTGGGTGACCTTGGAGCAGCAGCTCAGCCTCTTTGGCTTTGGGGAGGGGGGAAGGGGCCGCAGTGAGAGAAGTACCAGGGTCAGAAAGAAGAAGCTGAAGCTGGAGACCAGCAGGCAGCGAACTTCAGGCCACAGAGGGCTCCAGCCCCGCTCCCCTGCTCCCCTGCTTCCTCACAAGGAACCTCATCTTCCTCATCTGTAAAACAGGGACAAGAGTGCCAGCCTCACGAGACAAGGTAGCATAAAGTGGGCCGCTCCTCAAGAAATGGGAAGCTTCTGATTGAAGAGAGGGAGAAATAGACTAAGAGACTTGCCCAAGCCACAGAGCAAATTAGGATCAGCTGAGCTCAGCCTCCATCTCCTGGCTCCCCACCTGGAGCTGTTTCTTTAAGACTGCTTGGAGGTCAAGTGTGGAGGGGGACAGGGGAGATGTTGGGGTGTTGTTGGATGCAGTGCCTCCCTGCCGCCCAATGAAGGCCAGTGAATCTGACAGGAGTCCACCATACCCTACCTTTACCCTAAACCCCACTTGGCCCACAGCTTGGACACGAGGAGTGGCTCTAAGGGGAGGGAGGCACCCCACCTCCCACCCCATCATGACCAGCAGCAGCACCTGGTGCTCGGAAGGACTAGAGGATCTGAGATGTCAGTGTCTAGGGCCCCTCGTTTTACAGGAGCCCAGAGAGGGAAAGGCCTAGCCTGAGGTCACACAGCATGACAGCAGAAGAGCCTAGAGTCCTGGCCAGGGACAGCCTCAGAGCAGAGTCCCTCTAGCCCCTGGGGGTGGCTGGAGCTGGGGGGCCCTGGGGGACTGAGTAAAGCGTGGCGACAGATGGCCTGCCGAGGCAGCGGCGATCTGGGCGGCTGGCAGGCATGCTCGCTCCCGCGCAGGGAAGCGGCTAATTTTAGCTGAGGCCTCGATGCCAGCTTTGTTCCCCCCACCCACCCGCCGAGGGGGCCCAGCATGCCTTGCGTGCAACCTGCCTCCCCCAGGCACCCCTACTCCCCCGCCTGGCCCCTTGGTGAGTAGTGCCCAGACCCCAGGATCCTAGAACGGTCTGCGTGATCGGGCCTCACCACACCCAGAGGTGAGGCCTGACTCCCCTACCCCAGGGCCTGTTTACCCACGACTCCAAGCTCATTCCATGAAGAGGGGCGAGAGAGGAAGGGCAGAGGCCACTGCCCAGACTGGGAGGGCGGGCCAGACAGCAGGGGCTGCCAGTCTTAAGGGGAGGCGAGGCACTGTCGTCCACCCAACCCTTAAGGAGACAGGACCCTGATTCCACCATGCCCTGGACAAACATTCTGTCTGGTGTCCCCCGGTGCTGGTGAGCAAGGGGCGGGAGTCACTCTAGTCTTTCCTCGTTCCTCATAACTTTGAGTTTGTTCCAGGAACTCAAAGCACTTTAAAGAAGTCAGACATGAAGCAAGGATAGTATCCCTATACCATCTGGGGAAACTGAGGCATAGTCTGACATTGCCATCATTTTAGCAAGGGAAGGGACAAATCCCAAGAATCAGTGAGGCCTGTTCTCTAGAGAGCTTCTTGGGCCAGTTTAGCTCCTGGAACTATCTTCTGTTCCCACCCTGGGCTAGTGGAAGGTGGACTAGATGGATGGAGCCCATCCCCTAAAACCGTGGACAGGCAGACTCACACCCTTGTTTCCTGGTGCCACACTCTCTGCAGGCTCTTCAACCTTGCACCCTCCATTTCAGGTTCAACCACATGAGCCCAGTGGGGATTCCAGGACATCTGGCCCCTACTAAAAAGAGGGATCCTTTGGGGTGACTCTGGAGCCCCGCCCCCTGCACCAGCTCCCCAACCTTCACAGGCCTGGGAAGGAAACAACCTGGTAGGAAATAGAGTAAGGAGACCTGAAAGGCCCAGCTCTGAAAGAAAGATATGTATTTAGAAGGAGAAAGTCAGAAGAAAGACAGGGGGCGGGAGAAATCAAGGCAGAGATTCAGATCCAGGAAGAGAGACAGAAAGACAAAGGACACTGAGGCAGGAGAAACAGGGCAGAAAGAGGCGGAAGGAGAAAAAGATCTGGAGGGAGGGGGCGAGAGCCAGAGAGGGAGAGAGAGGGCGACCATGCCAGAGGAAGGAAAACAGCAAGAAAGAGACTCAGGAAGAGAGAGAGACAAGGAGGAAGAAAAAGACAAAAGAGAGAGACAGGCAGGATGATGCAGAGACAAAGACACACGCACAGGGGGGAAGAGATGGAGAAGGAACCTGAGGAGTCTGCACAGACAGGCGGAGGCACAGAGCACCAGCGACCCAGGAGCTGGAGACAGACAGACGGACTGACACACCCAGAGCCCCATAGCGACAGTCGGAGGGTGAGACACACTCAGATGGGGTGGGAAGAGGGGGTGACACTAAGTGTTAGAGTGTGGGGGGAACAGCAGGAGTAGGCAGAGGTGAGGAGGGAGGGGGAGGAGGAGGAGGAGGAGGAGGAGGAAGAGGAGGAGGAGGGATGTCATTGCCAGAACTGGGGGGGGACAGAGGACAGAAATGGAATGTGGGTCTGGGCATGAGGCTCACAGATGCATCGGCTCTGGTTTCAGCTGGGGCAGTTGGCTGCTAGGGTGGGGGGAAGAAGGAGCAGAGCTGTCGAGGGAGGGGGGCCTGTTGCCATGGCGGCGGGCACGGCAGGGGCACAGTCTGCTGGCACTTGGAGCTCTGGGCATGGTAGGGGGCTGACTGAGGGGGAAAGGCAGGGTAAGGAAGAAGTCTCGCCCCTGCCCTCGGGGCTCTACCAGGAAGAAAGTTTCCAGAGAGCCACAGAGATGCTGGGAGTGGAGCATGGCTCTGGGCCCTGCCCAATCCTAGGGAGGCTGTGGAGAGTGCACTGCTCTCCAGGCCATCTGTGGGCATCCCAGCTTCCTGCGTGCGCCTCAGGCTGGCCCTGGGGACCCTCCTCCTCTCAGTCCCCTCCAGTCTAGCTGAAGATCCTGCATGCTGCTGCTTGCAGGAAAGCAGCAAGATTGTGAATTCAGGATCTGTAATCCTAACGCAGAGCCCAGGCCTACCGGGCTCCAGTTGCCAAGGCGACGGCGGGTCAGAGGGCAGCGCGGGGCGCCCGCTCCTCCAAGTCAGAATCCCAATTGTTAAAGCCCAAGAATAAACAGCTGAAGCGGCCGTCGGGGGGCCGGGAGGGGGGCTGAGGTCTGCATCGGCTCAGTGTGGTGTTGTCAAGCGAGATGTCACTAATTGTCTGAAGGAACAGGCTGAGGCAGCTCTTAACTGCTTCCGTGCCACCGGAGACACCTTGGCTGCCTGGTCCCATCCCTGGGGCCTCCCAGCATTCCACCGGGCCAGGCTGTTGGTGGGAGCAGTGCTGGCCCAGCATAATCCCTGCCTCCCTTGCACTGCACTGAACCCCACGTACTTGTGGCTCCTAACCCTCCTCTTTGCTCAACTTGGAACCTCCCACCTGCAAGCTAAATCATTATGTCCCCAACACAAACACCCTCAAATCACTGGGCCTACAATACTCCTTGCAGCCCAGAACTGCCCCTTTGGCTTGCAAAAGCCCTCCCAGCTCCCCCAACATCTCTCCCTCTTCCCAGAAGTTGGGGTTCTCGTCCATATTTGTGGATTGCAGAGGAAGGTAGGCCTAGGGCTCTTCCAATCTGTGGGGAGGGACAGGGAAGGGCAGAGGCCTCCTATGGGGAGAGGTGAGGCCTAAAGCAAGTCTCTGTGCAACTCCCTGCTCTTAGTCACACACCTGAACCAAAGGCCTGAAGGAAGTTGGGAAATCTGGTTTCCAGCTTTGATGCTCCTACCTCCTTTTTCTGTGTGACTTTGGGTGCACTGGTGACTATTCTGAGGCGGGCCGGTGTCTGTAACGCCTCACCAGAGGAACACCCAGCCCTGTGGGTGAGAAGGGCCCGATAGAACAAGGTGGACAGCCCGCAGAAATGCAGCCGGTAAGCCGTTCCATGGAGCAGTGTGGGGTACACAGCAAACCGTTCAGTGGATGGCAGCTAGCGCTGGCAGTAGTGCTGGTACTGCCCTTAACTACAGAGGGCCCTAGAGGGTGCAGGTAATCAGAAAAGATCGGAGGGTAGGTTCTGGGAAGGCTTCCTGCAGAAAGTGGTACTTGGCAAGATCTTGGGGCAGGTGGGCAGGAAGGTGGAGCACTCCAGGAGAGAGGTCTCGTGAGGAGCTTCACGGGAGCAGAGCAGCTCGGTCTCAGGTCGCTCGCGTGTTCAGCCTCTCCCAGACTTGGAAGGGCGAGGCCTTCAACGGTCTCCCCGCCCCTTAGGCCGGCCCTGCCTTTTCCTCCACCTCCCGCCGACTCCACCCACAGCGCGTCCTGAACACCAGGAGCGGTGCCGGCGAGGGGGCGGGCCGCGCGGGCCGGGCTCCCGGAGATTGGTAGCACCTGGAGTGATGTCGCGAGGGGCGGGGTCGGGGCTTCGGACACGCCCTCTTCCCCGGGCGCTCTTCCCCGGACCTTTTCCCCCGGCCACGGCGCGGGTCCCCGGGAGGGGGCGCTCCGCTCGCTGCGCCCCGCAGGTGGGGGCCTGCGGCGGGCCGGGCCGGGGCGCTCTCCGTGGGCGGGGAGCTGGGCGCGGAAACAGGGGATCCCCCAGAGAGCGCCCAGCCCAGCCTGGGGCTGGACACGTACAAAAGGCGACTTGTTCTTTCTTGGGATGCCTGCGCCTTCTCAAACATACCTACAGCCGCACTCCAGGGACAGCTACACCCACAGAGCCGCACAAAGCCTGCCAGGGTGGGGCGCGGGGGGCTGGCGAAAGCCCCAGAAGTCGGCCGTAAGAAGAGCCCTGCCCCGAGCCCCCCCCCAACTTGCCACATACTCAAAGCCCCCTCACCCCATCCCACCCCAAATCATCTGGACACTACCCCCCCATCACCCAGTGCGCAGCCCTGGGGACACTGACGCAGTCACATTCTGGAAACTGCCTTCTGCCTCATATGGTCTATAGCTCACCAACCCCTGCTCTGGAGTCAGACTGCCAGCTGCAATCCTGGCTCCACACTGTGTGTGACCTTGGCATCCAATAAGGCTTGTTAAGGTTACTTTTTACTGAGCACTTACTCTGTGCCAATCCTCGTCATCACCCTACATGGTGAGTACTATTAGTCTTATTTTGTAGATGGGGGAACTGAGGCTTGGGTAAAACAGCCTGCCTAAGACGGGCAAGGATTTGAACCCCATGTTCTTCCATGTCGCATCATCTCAGCCTCCCATCACAGCACCTTACACCCTAGCACCCCACCACACACACAACCGCAGACAGCAAAGCCATCTATCTCAGAGTTGAGGTGTAATTCTCCACCCCAAACATATCTCACTGTCACAGTCTAGTCCCAGGCGGGTTCTCTCACTACTCAAGTGTGTTTGGGGAAGGGAGGGGCATCTCCTACCTCTAAGCTTCCCCAGCCCTGATGCTGGCCGTCAGGAGTCATAAATGGGGCAGCGTGACGGCAGGGCCAGAACGGGCTACCTCTAACCTTTCCAGCAGGCTCACCTCCACCTCCCCTGACCCCCGGATGACAGAGCACTGCCATATTGGTTGGGGCGCCTGGCCTGTAGCTCTCTCCCTGACCCCACAGGCCTGGACCCTCCCCTAGCCCCCAACCCCTGCTGAGAACAAGTAGAAACAAACTCCTTCCTGGATGTCAAACACCTTTCCTGGGGGAGGCGGCACTGTGATGCCCTGAGTCTGGCGAGGGAGAAGGATCGGGTTACTCTTTCCCCAGCTGTGCCTGGACTCCCTGCAGCTGACCTTTCACCTCAGCCAGGCCAGGACCCAAAGGGGGCTGGAGTCCAGCCTTCACCTCCTGTTAACCCTCTGCATTCCTCATCTTTCCATTCCTGGGCCCCCAGCGGGTCTCAGGAAGCCCAGCCGGGCATGCCAACCTTTCCCTACCCTCCCATCCTAGGGTCTGGTTTCCCAGAGAGCTTTACAGAATGCTCCTCCCTGCCCCCTGCCCAAGCTGCCCTGCCGGGATCAGATACCTCCGCCCAAGCAGCTGAAAATGACCTGGGCTATTTTCGCTCTGGGATCACGTTGCAAACTCCCCCTTGAGCTGGCAGCTTCCCACACCCCTCCAGACCATCGCCCCCCACCCCTCATCCCTCACCCAGGGCTACTGACTAACAGGACAGGAGAGCTTTTAGAGACCACTTGCCTAAACCCTTCAAATGGGGATACTGAGGCCATGAGGAGTCGGGCACAGGGCTGGGCAAAGAACCAAGTTTCCTGGGTCCCCGCCCAGGTCTCTTTCTACTGTCTAGCACAGCCTGATCCATACCCTAGATCTCAAATCCTCTGACCCAGCCAAAAACCTAGCCAACCTCCCCTAAGCACCAGAAAGTCACACTGCAGGCTACCAACAAGTCCCTGAGCTGCCCTGCATGTCAGAAACTGCCTTGGCCACACTCTTCTCTTTGTTTAGAACTGGGACCAGGTCTGTACCTGTGTCACAGGCATGTGCACCACTGGAAGGTTTTAGGGGGTGCAAATTGGGAGGAAAGATAGGGAGATTGAGGCCTAGAGGAATGAGGAGATGAACTCAAGCTTTATGTATCTTAATACTTCCCAGCAGCCCCTTGCCCCAGCTTCTTGGCCCCCCCTTTCCATTCCTGCAAACCCACCCCCCTCCAGGCCCCTGCCCCTGCCCCTCTGCCTCAAGCCCCAGCCCTCCTGGGCAGGAATGTGACTGGTCAGGTCTGAGCTGACCACATGAGTGGCTATAAGGTGACAGACCCCCCCACTCTCCCATCCCCCCAGCCTAGGGGAGCTCACATACCAAGGCAAGGGGTGGGAGAGCTCCTTTAACCCTTTGCAGCCTGACTTTCAGGGAGAAAAGGCAGGGTACTCTACTTCCTGTGGCCAGACCCAGTGTGGGCTGCCAGGTGGAGGGAGTGTAGGAAAGAATCTCCTTTAGCAAGCGGGGGTGGAATGAGGGTATTCAGAGAGTCCCCACTAGTATTCTCTGCCACCCCAAATGTCCCATTTCATCTGCCATGCCATTTGGAAAAATAGTCATGAGCTGGTGCTGAGGGTGGAGAAGGAAAAGAGGCATTATGAACCCCAACCTCAGGAACCCCTAGTCCAACGGGAGAAATACAACCCTGCCCTGGGGAGTCTGATGGGGGAGACCAGGCACAGAGGCAGGCTGGGACAAAGAGCCTGGAGTGGAGCAGAACCCTGAGCTGCAGCAGGAGGAGGAAGCAGCCAGGGCAGGAGCAGAACAAGTCAGGTGGGGTCAGACCGGACAGGCTTCCCGGAGGCCCCCTCAGCCCACAGCCCTCCCCCCAGGCTCTGGAATCTCGGGGGTCAGGGCTGAGGGACAGCCCCACCCCCTGCTCCCCTCAGGCTCAGGAATTCCACCAGCCAAGGAGCGGGGGGTGGCTGCTTCGGCTTCAGTCCAAGTTGGCTCCCACTGGACCGAGAACAGCAGCTCCTCCTCGGCCCCCTACTTCACCCAAGCCCTGGGGCTGGCCCCCAGCCCCCTCCCCTCCCCCTCCCAGGCTGGCATGGTGTGTGCCAGGCGCTGGCAGAAAACAAACCCGCCGGGGTGGGTTTGCAGGGAGCGGGGTAACCTTGACACAGTTGCGGCAGTCGCTAATGGCAGACACACACTCCGCCTGTTCTGGGGGGACTGTTGCCGTTGCTAGGAAACCAGCAGCCGCGTGAATGGAAATGGGTCAGTAAACCTGGGGAGAGATAGTGTGACACTCGAACCACTGCAGCTGCTCCAGCCCACACCGAAATCCCTCCTCTTCAATATTTATCACTCCCGCCTGGGCCCTCAGCTCCTGCCAGACCCTGCACCAGCCTGGCCTTCAGCTCCCCAACTCAAGGCCCGACAGGGGTGGGGGAGAAAAGAAATGGAGGGGGTTGCTTATCCATTTTGGGGGGTGGTCCAGACGGGGTGGAACTGGTTCTGGAGGAGATTGAACAGGAAACAAAGTCTAATCCCGTGGTGGGGAAGGGGTTAAAAGGTCAATTCACGCCTGTTCCTGACTTAGGCATCGTGGTAAAATTACTGAGAGTGAGGGGGCTTGAGGCTGCCTGCCTGCTTACCTGTGGAGGGACTGATTAAGACAGGAGACCTCCCTCCAGGTGTCCTGGGGCCCCCCTCTGTACAAAGATAGAGGAGAAGAGACACCCAAAACATGGCCAGGATTCACTCACAGCCTGAAAACACCACCGGATGGTCCCAGTACAACCCAACATCTGATAGCAGCCCAAATGGCCAGGAGCTGCCTACTGCCTCACAACACCGTTCTGGACAGCTACGCGTCGTACCCCAGCCAGCCACACACGCACTGTTCAGAGGCCCTGACAACACCCCTACAGATACCCCCACAACAGAACATGACAACTCCAATTCCGAACAGTGCCACTCAGCTCAACATCCATAAACAACTGACAAACCCAGGCGCGGGCGAAACCACGCAGTGTGGGACTGTGCTGACTCCAGCCGCTTCCCCAGGAGGCTGGAGCCTCCCTGAGGAGCCTGTCCTGACCCAAAGCCCGGCTCTCTGGTTCATGGGTGTTTCTTCCTCCCTCCCACTGCCAGCCTCCTCGTCCTGCACACACCTCAACACACTGCCCCTGCAATCGCTCTTTTGGAGACACCATCCCACGAGCTAGCTGCCTTGTGCGCCACGCCCCCATTCCCTGGAGGCTGACTGGTCACTGACACACACATTCCCTTCCCCTAGAAGCACACGGTCTCACAGCCCCGCCTGACACAAGTCTTGTTCCTATGCACAGGCCTCTCCACAGACAACAGAGACCCAGGGAAGCAGCGGTGCCACTGGCTTGGGTGATATGCCCCCTCCATCCACCATAACCTCCACCAGTATCTCTGAAGGGTGTGTCTCAGGAAGGGAGGCACTCCAGCCTTCTGGGGGTGGGGTGGGGATACCTTGACAGGAATCTCGGAGCTGACTTGGTTCTCTGTGTGCGTCTATCTCCTAGGATACATCAGTCAACACAGGCTTGGAGCCTGTCAGAGCTAGAAGGTGCCTTAGGGAGCCACTAATCCAACCTCCTTTGCTATGCAGGAGGAAGGAAACCAAGGCCCAGAGAGGGGAAGCAGCCTGCCTAACGTCACACAGCCCAACTGCTGGTTGCCAGCCCCTTTTTCTTTCATAGTTCCCCAATGGGAGCCCTCTATGGGTGGGAGAGACACTGGGGAGTAGGGTACAGTTAGCCCGGGAAGGCTTTTCTGAGGCAGAGGGAGGTGGGACTGGACTAGTTGGGAGGGGAATCTGTAGTCCTAGAGAGGAGTTTATGAGAACTGCCCAGCAGTGCATCCAAAGCCATGAGCACCTCGCAGCCCTGGAATTTGGGCCACATAAATTTGGTGGGATCCAGGCCTTGCCAAAAAGAGCTGGTGGATGCTCATTCCTGCTCCACTTTCTATCCCAGGGCCCCAGAGAGCTGTCTCTCCAAACCAAAGGCAAGGGAAGGTTACACAGTTCCCTATACCTGGCCTTGAATGCAAGTTCCCTCTGTGGTCCAGGGCATCCCTGCTTTTTATATTTACATAGATCTCTGCCAGGAAGCCTCTGCAATGCACGAGTAAAGAGGTGTTCTGCTAGGTAGTTTTTATTTCAACTCCATTTTGCAGAAAAGCAAACTGAGGCTCACAAGAGGTAGGGTAATTTGCTCAAGTTCACACAGACAACAAATGGGGCCTTGAGCTCCTTCCAGTACACCAGGGTCTTTCCCAGTGGACATGGAAGGCCAATCAAACAGGAAACAGGGAGAACTGGGGGTAGGAGAGGTTGGGAGTTGACACAGGCCCAGGCCCAACATCCTGGGCTAAGGAGGAGCCCTGAGGCATCTGAATTTGAATCTGGGTATCTGGCAGTGGTGGAGTGAAAGGTCAGCAAGGAGATGAGAGGAAGAGGAAAGCAGAATTCCACCAGCCTCACAGCCTGCCTGGACCACCCCCTGGGGAGCCAGCCTGGAGCTCTCTGCCAGCCCCCGCCCCACCCGCAGTGGAAGGCAAAAGGAGCACTGTGAGGAGACTAGTGTGACAGAGACCTTGGGAAGTGAAATCTCACAGGCTTGGTGCAGGGTAAGGGAATTCAAATGTTTTGGGGGCTACCTCTATTCCTCAGGATGGGGCTGGATGTCACACGGGTGCCTCTCATTTCCCACCCTTACTATGTGCAGATGCTATGCTAACTGATTGAAATGTTGTGCAACTTTAAGCCCCACCACAAGGCCATGGCCTATCTAATGTTATCTAGTTTTTCACGTGAGGAAAGGGAAACTCAGGAGTAAAAGGACTTGTTCAAGGTCACACCGCCAGCGAGTGGCAACCGTGGCATAGGTGAAGGGTGCCTATCCCGACTGCTTTTGTTTGCCATGGTGAGAGTATGCTAGGTGGGGGCAGGAAACAGAACTGAACAGGGGCCACTGGCAGGGGGAGAAGGGTCCACCATCAGATGGGGAAGATGCCTGCTGAGTTGCCAAAAGGTTCATCAGTTTGCAGAGCACCAAATGGTGCTGGAAGGGAACAAAGTTGTGGGAAAGCGCCCCTTCCCCTCCCCAGCAAAGGGCAGGGTAGACCTCTTTCCTTCCCCAACCCATAGTGCCAAGAGTGAGCCCTGAGAGGTCGCATACCTACTCCTGGATTCTCAGGACTCCTGTAAAAGGAAGCCCCTCCCACCCCGGGGTCCTTCTCTGGACTCTGGGGCCTGCGAGGTGCAGAAATTCCCTCAAAGAAAGCTACTGTCGCCGTCGGGAAAATTATCCAGGATTTTCCCAGCACGTCTGCCCCCACTTCGGCTCCGCAGTTGGGAGGCGGGGCGGGGGTGCTGCATGCCGGGAGAAGACTGCCTTGCCTCCCTCCTAGCAGCCCTCAGATTCCTCTGGCTCGAGCAAGAAGCTCCAGTCCGCAGGCCCAGCACTTCTCAGGGCCCGAACAGCCCGCCTCCGAGTTTTCCCGCCGCCGCCGCCTCTGGGGCTACCTGGCAGGCTAAGCTGCCCCTGATCCCTGCCACCTCCGCCCCCCTCCCAGATGAGGCCGCAGTTTCTGGCTCCTGGAGGAGGTGACGGGCCGAGAGGGAAACCAGGCGGCAGGGGGAGGGGCGTTGCCTGCACCTGGCCCTTCTCCGCCGCGCAGGCCGGGAGGGGCGGGACTGGACCCCCGCCAGACCCAAAAAGAGAGGCCGAGGAGGCGAGGGGTGCTCTCTCCACTCCCGCAGTCTGGGGCCGGGCGGCGAGGTCTCCCCCCACCACCCTCGCCGCGGAGGCGCCCCCTACGGTCGGGCACCAGGCGCCTCTGCCCGAGCTGCGCGCTTAGCTCGCTCCCCCGGCCGGCCGCGCTCTCCAGCTGCAGGAAATTCCAGAAGCTCTCCATCATCCCCGCGCAGCGCGCGGCCCGGGCTGCCAAGGCTCCCCGAAGGAGAGCCACATGCCGGCCGGCCGCGCGGCCCGCCCTCGGCCCCCACCCGGTCCAACCCGGCCGGGTAGCCACGTCTGGCCGGGCGGGGGCCAAGCCGGCCGCCCCTTCCCGCGCCCCGGGCCCGGCGGAATGCGTGGCAGCCCCGACCGGGGGCTATTTTGAGCGGGAGGGGAGCGGCCTGGCCTCGGTGTTTTCGGCTTTTTCCTGGCCCCCGGCCCGCCAGGCCCTCGGCTGCCCGCTGGATGGGAGGGGGGAGGGTCATGTGGCGGGGGGAGGGGAGGGCCGTCGCGATCCGGGTCGGGCTCGGGCTCTGCCGCGGCCCGGGGACTGGAGGCGCCCGGCAGCGGTGCGGACCTGCGCTCTCGGACGGGGCTGAGTGGTGGGGTTATTAATAGCGCGCCTGGCTCGGGCAGGGGCTCCAGGGCGCCCGCTACCTGCACGCCCCTCCTCCAGGGAGCACTGGCGGCCCGGCGCTCCCTCCGCAGCGGCGGACTGAGGCCTAACTGGATAGCGCCACCGTGAACCGGCGGCCAATCACAGGCCTCGATTTCCTTACCTGTAAATTGGGGATGAGCTGCCCGGCTTTATAGGGTAGGTGCCATATAAAGGTTTTGTTTGCTGTGTGCCTCTCCTTGGGCAAAACGCTGTCACAATTGGGGGGCCTCCGTTTTCCTTATTAAAATGAAGGGGTCTGAAAAGGTCCTCTGCAGGGAAAGCGTCCGGACATCTGAACAATGCGTTTTCACTGACCACCTATTTGTGCCTAGCGACTACCCAATGGTCACTGCCAACACAGGGCACCTGCCCTGCATTATTAGCATGCGCTAACTCAATTATAAGGCCTCCATAAAGTAGGTAATATTATCCCCTTTTTGTTAATGAGAAGGCTGAAGTTCACGAAGGTTAAGTGACCCACCAAAGGTCACACAGTGTCAGAGGCTAAAGTCAGAAAAACTCTGGTTCCAGAACCCGTTAACCACTGAACACAGTGTTCACCCTGACGCGGGCAGGACAAGCATTGCTGCTTCCCTCCTCCCTTCCAGGCAGTCCCTGGGGCCCCCTTCTGCTCTGGTCCCAGTTCCAGGCATGAGGGGCTGTTCTCAACAGCTCCACTGGGGCCATTCCCACCTCCATCTACCCATAGGGACATGGGGGGATCACACCAGTGTCACCCTTACAACAGTGGAGGCTGCTTAGGGGCATGTGATGACTCGTGACCCTGGCCCTGTCTAGGCAATGGCCATCCTGAGTCTAGCACCTCACACACACATATATACAGTGCATCCCAGTGCTCACCGCCTGCCCACGCCCCCCAACGCCAGCACCCACCGTCATGACATGAACGCAGAGACCAGTACCCTACCTTGCACTGGTGACAGCGCCCCTGTCACAAAACCAGCAGCTTCAGACAGCATCCCTCAACATTCTTCCTGGCTGCTCTGTCCCTGTCCCTCACTCCCTCTCCAGTAGCTCACAGTCCAAATCCCACAATGGATGGGGAAACTTAGGCCCAAGAGGAAGGGATGGGAGGACACAGTCATCCCTCCTGAGACCTGGGGATAGGATCATAAATGAGGAAAGAAAATTGCCTTTGGCCAGTAAATGACAGACGTGGGCATCCAATACAAATCATTCAGCTCCTGGTCGGTTGCCCCACTGCAGCCCTCTGAATCTGTTCAGCTCCTGCTGTGCGGCAGCTAGAGGGGCCCCCAGGACAGGATTCTAGAAATGGGCACCAAGCTGGGACCAGAGTCCTAAGGACCACTCTCTGCTCCCAAGTGTCAGTCCCAGACTACTGGGCCCCTAGGTTTCACCAATCCATCAAATTCTAGACTCAGCCCAGCCTCAGAGCCATGGGGGCAGGGGCATCTGGGGGTGAGGGGAGATGGCATACAGGGGGAACAGCCTAGGACAGGGCTTGGAGCTGCTTCCTGCTCCCCCCACTCCCAAGCAAGGAAGCACAAAGGCTGGCAGGCCCCCCACTCCGCCCCGGAAACCTGGCAGTTTATTTCTGTCTCTGGGCCCCCTGTTTCCACAGAGTCAGTCCAGGAAGGCTGGCAGCAGCTGGCTTGGAGGGGTGGGGCTCCTGCTCTCTCCAGGGTCCAGCTGCCACCCTGCTCCCCTCCCCCTGACCTGCCAGGCCAGACAAGACTGAGGTGACACTGGGATAAGGGACAGGAACTGGGGGCCAGTGCTCAGAGGTGATACTGAATACCCTGAGAGGCCAGAGACCCAACAGAGATTCCACCTGAGGCCAGGGAGTCAAGACTCCAGGGGAGGGAACCCCTGACTCCCCAGCCCACAGCCCAGATGTTCTCCCAGGCAGTCAGACTACACCCAGTTCAAGTCTGCTAAGGGTGTAACCTCTGGCGAGTACAACCCTACTTGTTCCAGATTATTCTGGCTCGTAACTCCTCTGGACCCTGGTCCCAAAGAAAAGCCTGTTTCTAAACCTGTGCTGTCCAACATGGTAGCCACTAGCCACATGTGACTGTGGCTAGTAAGAACTGGAATGCGCTGTAAGTACAAAATATACACTAGATTCTGAAGTCTTAATATATTTTTTAAATGTAAAATACCTCATTAATAATTTTTATAATGCTTATACATTGAAATGATAGTACTTTGGATATATTGGGTTATATAAGATAAATTGTTGGGCCAGGCACAGTGGCTCACGCCTGTAATCCCACACTTTGGGAGGCCGAGGTGGGTGGATCACCCGAGGTCAGGAGTTCGAGACCAGCCTGGCCAACATGGTGAATCCCCGTCTCTACAAAAAATACAAAAATTAGCTGGGTGTGGTGGTGAGCACCTGTAATCCCAGCTACTCGGGAGGCTGAGGCAGGAGAATCACTTCAACTCGGGAGGTGGAGGTTGCAGTGAGCTGAGATTGTGCCACTGCACTCCAGCGAGGGCAACAGAGCAAGACTCTCTCTCAAAAAAAAAAAAAAAAAAAAAGATAAATTGTTAAAATTAATTCCACTTACTTCCTTTTATGTCTTTTTACTTTATTTCTTTTTTTATTTATTTTTTTCTTGAGACGGAGTCTCGCTGTGTCGCCCAGGCTGGAGTGCAGTGGTGCAATCTCGGCTCACTGCAAGCTCTGCCTCCCGGGTTCACGCCATTCTCCTGCCTCAGCCTCTCCGAGTAGCTGGGACTACAGGCGCCCGCCACCACGCCCGGCTAATTTTTTGTATTTTTAGTAGAGACGGGGTTTCACCGTGGTCTCGATCTCCTGACCTCGTGATCTGCCCGCCTCGGCCTCCCAAAGTGCTGGGATTACAAGCGTGAGCCACCGCGCCCGGCCTTACTTTGTTTAATGTGGCTACTTGAAAATTTTAAATTACATATGTGGCTTTTTTTTCCTTTTTTGACACGGAGTCTCACACTGTCGCCCAGGCTGGAGTGAAATGGCGCGATCTCGGCTCACTGCAACCTCCACCTCCCAGGTTCAAGCGATTCTCCTGCCTCAGACTCCTGAGTAGCTGGGATTATAGGTGCCTGCCACCATGCCCAGCTAATTTTTTGTATTTTTAGTAGAGACGGAGTTTTACTATGTTGGCCAGGCTGGTCTTGAACTCCTGACCTTGTGATCCACCTGCCTTGGCCTCCCAAAGTGCTGGGATTACAGGCGTGAGCCACCACACCCGGACACATATATGGCTTCTATTACGTGTCTACTGGATAGTCCTGTTTTAAATCTTTTTTTTTTTTTTTTTTTGAGACATGTCTGGCTTTGTCACTCAGGCTAGAGTACAGTGGTATAATCACAGCTCACTGCAGCCTCAATCTTCTGGGCTCAAGCAATCCTCCCACCTCAGCCTCTTGCATAGCTGGGACTACATGCCACCATGCCCAACTAACTTTTTAACGTTTTTATAGAGACAAGGCCTCACTACGTTGCTCGGGCTGGTGTTCTAGGTCTTGTGGGTTCTGGCTTTGGACTAAAGCTTTGTCTTCTCTGGATCAATATCTGTGTGACTTTAGCTCACTCACTTTCTCATATCTAGACCACAGCCTTATGTGTTAGTCTGAATCTCACCACCCCACACCACCCCACCCCAGTTTTCCGTGAATGTAGGTTCAGCCAGAAACGATGGCTTAGTCTGCTTTATACACACTATTTAGTGCATTTCTTGTTCATCAATCCCCAATGTCTAGATCCCAGCAAGAGTGTGACTACAGATCACCTTTCACGTTAACTTGCCATGGATCTAGGTTCCAGCCTGACATGCCAACATTGTTTGCTTAGATCACTGTCTAATTAGGTTTAAAATCTACACACCCCTCAGGAGGAATAAGGTTCTAGATCAGAGGATGGCAAACTATGGTCCATGGGCCAAATGTGGCCTGTTGTCTGTTTTTATAATTCAAGTTTGATTGGAACACAGCCATGCTTATTCGCTTATGCACTGTCTATGACTGCTTTCAAGGTGCAATGGCAGAGTTAAGTACTACTCATGACAGAGACTGAATGCTTACAAAGTCTGCAATTTTTACTTTCCAGAATGACCATTTTAGATGAGCAACAAATCCAACCCACTATAAATTTAGATTCCAGCCCAAGACCATGGCCTAGTCTAATCTAGATCACCTCCTGCTGTGGTTCTAGACAGTGCTGCCCGCCAGGATCTAAAACCAGAGCCTACCATTGGTTCCCTGGTGCTTGGGTTCCAAATCCTACTCTGATCTCAGCAGATGGGCCCCAGGACTCCTCTCTGGGATGGAAAGGGTGTCTCTACTTCTTAACTCCCCTAGAGAGATCAAGGCCCATGGGCCCTTCTTGATGGCCTTGGGATGTGGGAGGGAGGGCAGATTCCAGAGACAGCACTGGAGGCTGTCAAAGAGTTAGGGGTAAGCCCTTCCAGAACAAGGGGGCAAAATATAATCAGGCCAAAAGATAGAGTAGCCCCACCTCCACCCCTTCCCGGCAGGCTCCAGAGCAAGTCACTTAGCAGGTCATGTGGGAGAGATACCAAGCCCTTTAGAAGCCAGCCAGGGAGCTCTAAATGAAATCCGCATCTCCAGCCCCTTACCTCCAACTACTTGATGCGTCTCCCCTCAGAGCTGAGCTGGCACCACTACCCCTCTTCCCTTTTCTCCTGCTCTGCTATCTCCACCGCTTTCTTTGAAAACCCTCCCATACCTGTCCCCTTCCCTGCCCTTTCTTCTTCCTGAATCCCAGAATCCTTGGCTAACCTTTGTGGTTAAGATCTCAGGGTCTGGATCTGACAAGCCCAGGCTTAATTCCAACTCTGACTCTGGGCAAGCCACTTCATCTCTCTAGGCCTCCTCAGTTTTCTTGTCTGTGAAATGGCAAATAACAATGATAACTATTTCACAGGTTGTTGTATAGCTTTAACAAGATCATGAGGTATATCGCTCTGCCCAGTGCCTGGCACATAATAAGCATTTAATGCTAGCTGCTATTTTTATTACTATTGATCATCTAGCTTAGTTCCGTAAATGGACTTCACAGGTTTATAAACCTCACAAAATTTTAACCAACCAAAAACTTGGTTTTTTTTTTTTTTTTTGAGATGGAGTCTCGCTCTGTCGCCAGGCTGGAGTGCAGTGGTGCAATCTCAGCTCATTGCAACCTCCGTCTCCCGGGTTCAAGCGATTCTCCTGCCTCAGACTCCCGAGTAGCTGGGATTACAGGTGCACGCCACCATGCCCAGCTAATTTTTGTATTTTTTAGTATAGACGAGGTTTCACCATGTTGGCCAGGCTGATCTTGAGCTCCTGACCTCAGGTGATCTGCCCACCTCGGCCTCCCAAAATGCTGGGATTACAGGTGTGAGCCACCACGTCCGGCCTGTTTTTGTTTTTGAGACAGGGTCTCGCTCTGTATCCCAGGGTGGAGTGTAGTGGCGTGATCATAGCTCACTGCAGCCTCAACCTCCTGGGCCCAAGCAATCCTCCCACCTCGGCCTCCCAAGTAGCTGGGACCACAGGCATGTACCATCACACCTGGCTACTTAATTTTTTATGTCGCCCAGGCTCAAAAGTTAAAAAAAAATTTTTTTTAAATTTTTCTGGAGAGAAAGCCCCTAGGTCTCATCATCTTCTCAAAATGGGTCCTTAGCCAAAATGGTAACCAAGGAAAAAAAAAAAAAAGGTAGGCACGCCTTTAGTTCAGTCCAAATGGGAAAATAGAGGTGCGTAATAAAGAAGGGACCCTCAGAAAATCTGGGCAGATCCAAGGCCAGAACCCAGGGGTATCCTCTCCCAGGCCCTACTCCTTCCACCAGTCCAAGTGGTCTCTCTGGTCTGACCTCATCATGTCTCACCTACTTGGCCGTGACAGCTTCCCAGTGGGCTCCCCACCTCCAGTAGCCTCCACTGAATCTCCTCCACCTCGAGCTAGCTACAACTTCCTCAAATCCCATTCTCATGACACTGCGTCTCTGCCCTGAAACCTTTAACAGCTCCCTACTGCTGACGACAACATCAAGGCCAAGGTCTTGAGACTGACATTCAAGGGCCTTCAGAGCCAGCTCCGGCCCCACCAACCTCCTGGCTGTTCCCTCTCATCTGGTCAGTGGGGCTGACTTCGTCCTCTCCTCTATTCCCCTCCCGAGTCTCAACACCACCCACACACTCACTCCGTTCTGGACAGATTCTGCCCCTTTGCTCAATCACAGTGTCTCAGGCCTCCCCTGCTATGCCCTGGGGATTGCCTCTGGGTCCAGCCAACCTCTGAACTCACCCTGATTCCACCAGACCAGCAGAAGCTGGCCAGGCTTGCCTCCAGGAAACAGGCCTCTGCCCCACTCTCCAGCGCTGCTCCATCCCTGAACATTGACCCCCCTCGGCACTGCCCACCCCTCCAATTCCCATCTCTTTTCGTCTATCCTCTAGACTTTCAGGAACAGAACAGCGAATCCCACAGGGAGTTAGCAGGTATAGCACTGTCCTCAAAGTCATGACTCTTGACTCAGATTGTTGTCTTCAAGCCACAGTGTCCTTATCTATAAAATGGGGATGGCAATGGCAATACCTGTATCTCACTTGATTCTCACAGGGAGTAACTGCCTTGTAAACTGGAAGGTGCTTTTTCTACTAAAACCTGCTATACAAATAAGAGTAACAGCAGCCTCCATCTGTACATTGATTTAAAACTGCAGTAACCCTGTAACGTGGGCGTGCCCAATGCCCCTTCTCTGATTCGTTTTCCTCCTTGGTACATATCACCATCTAACGACCACTTATTTCACTTGTTTTTACATTAACTGTCTGTTTTACCCTCTCAATGTAAGCTCCTTGAGGGCAGGGATTTGTGTCTGTTTTGTTCACTGCTGTGTGTCCTAGAAAAGTGCCTGACGTCAAGTGTGCACTTGATGGTTAAGGAATGAATGCATGAGTCAAGTGCTTACTGCGTGCCAGGCACTGTGCTGAGCACTCCTCACAGAGCGTCTCATCGGAGGGGTCAGGTACTTTGATGACCCCGCGTTTTGGAGATGCGATGTTCAGTTGACTTGCCCTGGTCACGTGGTGGGACTCAACTTAGCTAGGATTGGACTGCAGAGCCTGCCTTCTTGATCACTATACTGTAGTTTCTGTCCAGATGGGGGTTTACTTCTATTTCTTTTTTTGAGACGGAGCCTTGCTCTGTCGCCCAGGCTGCAGTGCAGTGGCGCACTCTCGGCTCACTGCAACCTGCGCCTCCCGGGTTCAAGCGACTCCCGAGTAGCTGGGATTACAGGTGCCTGCCACCACGTGGGGTTTCACCATGTTGGCCAGGCTGGTTTCGAACTCCTGACCTCAGGTAATCCACCCACCTTGACCTCCCAAAGGGCTGGGATTACAGGCGTGAGCCACCGTGCCCGGCCGTTTATTTCTATTTCTACATTAGCTAAGCCTCTCGATTCTGTCGCCCTCCCTATGTCCTTGAGGCCAACAGCCCTCCCAATCCTCATCCTGATCTCACTCAGCAATTTCCTCCCACTGCTGAGCCCTAAGCCGCTGTTCATTCTCACCTCAGGGCCTTTGCTGGTGCACTGCACCCTGCCTGGAATGCTCTGGCTCCCCCATCTCTTTCAACTACCCATTTCTCAAGATTCACCTCTTCTGGGAAGCCCTCCCTCCAGACTTCACTTGTTCCCTTCCCTGAGCTCATGCCTTGTTGTTTATTGCTGAGTAAACCCACTCGGGGAGTGTATGTTGATTTGGTTCATTCTCTAATTGTTTCCTGAGGTTGAAGGCCTTGCCCACCTCTGTCCTTCTTTTCTATTCCCCCTGTCCCTCTCCTGGCCAGGTCTCCCCCTCCTTCCTCTGCTGGATCAATGCCCTCACCCCTAACCCGTCTCTTAATCAGGTTTAAAGCTTTGTGATTAATAGTATGGTTTTTGAGTCTCTCCAACTGCAGCTCCACCCTCTCCCTATTAGCTGTGTTTCCTTGGGCATGTCACTGCACCTCTCTGAACCCGATTCCTATCTGTGAAATAAGGATAATACGAGCCTCTGTTTCATGAGCAAATGTGCCTGGCACACAGTAAGCACTAAGTATCAGCCCTTTACTATTTCTATTGCATCTTATCATGTCACTTACCTCCATTCTAAAGGCTTCAGCCTCCTCTCTGCCTCCTTCCCAAGCAGTTGTCCCCTCTTTCCAGATTATGGTGATAATAATAAGATTGCTAACATGACCCCTTATGATCTGCAGTGACTGGAAACATGTCTGGCACCCAGCAGGTGCTTCATATTAGTTGTTGAATAAATTAATTAGCTCATTTAATCCTCACAACACCCTATGGAGGAGAGGAGAACTAGTATTATACTCATTTTACAGACAAGGAAATCAAGGCCCAGAGAGGGAAAGCAGCTCCCAGGGGCTGGGATTTAAACCCAAGCAGTCTGACTCCAAAGCCGGGGCGCTCACTGCCCATTCCATCCTCACCATTCCCATCCTTATCTGCTCTGATGCCAACCCCAGGGAGGGACCCTTTCTTTCTCCAGGTATTGGATTATAGCATCTAGATGGATGCTCATTGAGCCCCTGCTCCAAAGCTACGCCTTCATGTTTTATCTCATTTGAGCCTCACAAAACCCTATAGCATCAATGCCATTATTATTTCCCCTCAACAGGTGAGGAAACTGAGGCTCAGAGAGGAGTCAAGTAACTAAGGACACACAGGATTCAAAGCCCAAATTCTTTAAATGACATGATGTTTTTTGCAATTTTTTTTCTTATTGTTTTATCCCACTGTTGAGAATTGACCACACATATCAGCCTTGTTTTTCCAGTTAGTTGGGCAGCAAGCTCTCTGAGGCCAACCCTTCCACCTCTCCCATTGGTGGCCAGCACTGTAGCGGGGTGAGCTGTGCTCTATAGAGGCTTCTGAACCACTGATCTGCACACTCCTAGCGAGGCACAGCCTGACACTCTTGCCTGTTTCCCCCATAGCACTCTGCCTTATCACCCCATCAAACTTAGTGTTGGGAAAGGCAGGGCTAGGTCTCCCCTTCAACCTAGACTAGAGGCTCCCCAGAGATGCCTTATCTCCCAGGAATTCAGGGCTCCCATCTCCTACTTAGGGCATCAAGGGGGCAGGACAGGCCAGGCGTGGTGGCTCACACCTGTAATCCCAGCACTTTGGGAGGCCGAGGTGGGCAGATCACCTGAGGTCAGGAGTTCGAGACCAGCCTGGCCAACATGGTGAAACCCTGTCTCTACTAAAAATACAAAAATTAGCCGGGTGTGGTGGCAGTCGCCTGTAATCTCAGCTACTTGGTTTGGGCAACATGGCAAAACCCCATCTCTACTTAAAACACAAAAAATTAGGCAGGTGTGGTGGCGCACACCTATAGTCCCAGCTACTTGAGAAGAGAATCACCTGACCCTGGGAAGTCGAGGCTGCAGTGAGCCGTGACTGCTCCACTGCACTCCAACCCGGGCAACAGGAGTAAGACCCTGTCTCAAAAAAAAAAAAAAAAAAAAAAAAAAAAGAACAAATGAACAAACAAGGACTCTGGATCCTAGCCTTCCAAGTTCAAAGGGCGGCTCCACCACATACTGACTGCTGTGTGACCCTGGGCAAGTCACTTTACCTTTTTACGCCTCAGTTTTCTGATATATGAAACAAAGACACTAATAAAAGGGCTACAATCATAATTAAGTGAAGACCTATTTATAAAGTTGGTATAGTACCTGGGACATGGTAAACACTATATACGTGTTTGTTAAATAAATAAAAGTTGAGCTCCACCCAGCTCTGCAAAGGTCCCTGTGGTAGGGTACAGAGCTAGTGACAAAGCCCCTGTTCCAAACAGATAACTGAAGACCCACAAGGAAACGGGAAGAGGTAGCAGAGACCGCACACCTTCGAGAAGCCCCTTGTGGCAGGGACCCCCTCCTCCTCCCCACATCCTCCAGAGGCAGAGGACCCCATTTCCTGGCCTAATCAGTCTTCTGACCTAATCCCCCCACCCTAGTCCTCAAGCCACTTCCCCTCCCCTCCCTCCAACTGTTAACTCTTTCCATGCAATCGGACTGTGGCCAAAATTCATGCCCTGCTGCTTAGTTGCTGTGTGGCCCTGGGCAAGTTACTTAGCCTCTCTGAGCCTCAGCGATCTCCTCTATACAAGGGGATAATCCCCCTGGAGGTCTGTCCTAGGGATTAATCAATAACTGAAAACATACCCCCGGATATGTCCATAGATACTAAGACATGCCGGTTGTCCCACAGGCCTGACAATGTGGATGCGCATGCTGTTTGGGCACTGGGGTGGGGGAGAGGGGAAAGGGGCTGCTGTTAAAAACTGACCCCCAACTTCAAAAGTTTCCCCAAGGGTGCCTAAGCACCATCCAAGGCAAGTTCCCCATCCTTCCAACCACCATCCTATGACATCAAAATACTGTTTCTTGAGAGACAGGCAGGGGCCTCAGGTCAGGCCCCTCATTGCCACAGTCACTACTTCCAAGGCCCTGAAGCAGACCTGGGCGAGAAGAGGGAGGGAAAGGAGGAGCCACAGGTGAGATGGGAGGAGAGGACCCCTGGTGGGGAGGACCCCTGGGATGAGAGGGGCAGAAGGGGAGAGGGACAGGCCTCCAAGGACCTCCCTCTCCCCCACAGCTAACCCGGCAATCACCTGGCCCAGCCTTCCACCCATTTGAAAAGGAAGAGGAGCCAGCGGCAGTCGGTTATGATAGGCGATTACCCGTCATTAATTAATTAAAATAAACAGCAGATTAAATACAGCAAAATTAAAATAGCACAGAAAATTAATTCTCTCCTAGCCCCACCTCACAGGTGAGATGCTTAAAGGGGCCCTTGAAGCCAGGATCCAGGGCAGCTTGGGCTGGGGGCGTGTGTCGCCAAAACCTGCCTTACACCACAACTCCCGGCAACCCCAAATATCAATGGCAGAGCCCAGCTATCCATAGGCATCCACCTGGCTCTGCCACCCCAAGATTGGCCTCCTGGCTCCTTATCCCCAGGGGACTCCAAGCCCTGCTCCCCAGTCAGTGGGCAGGAAGGGTCCTGACACCCTCTAGGTTGAGGGGGGTTGGACACTGGGCCACATCTACCACCACACAGGTCAGGGCAGAAGAAAAGAGGCACCCTGGCCCTCTCTTCTGGGTCCCCTCTGGGGCTTGGAGTCAGGTCTCGGCAAGACCCCCCTCTTCTGTGCTGAGTCCCTGGCCCCTCGTTTGGAGTGCCCCAAAATCTATCTCGGAGGACCCCTCACTTTCCTCCACTTTTGGCTTAGGATGCTCTGGAAGAAAGCACTGCTGAGGCCCAGAATCCCAAGCCAGAAAAATGCCTGACCCAGTTGGCTAGACCGACCAACCCCTAGGACGTGATGCCAGAATTCCCTCCTACAGAAGACTGACCAGCTTATTGCACAGATGGGGAAACTGAGGCCGGGGAGGATAAGGCATTTTGTTTGTGGTCACCCAGTGACCTAGTAGGAGAGCCTGAAGCTGACTCTGTAAGGGGTACATTCCATGTCATGCTACAACACTAGATTTTCAGAGGGCAGCTCAGTTCCACGCTGCCCCCTCCCAGCCTAGCCACTGAGGCCTCGCCTCCATAGGCCCATTCCACAACTTTCCCTTCTGTCCTACACAGCAACTGGTTAGACCTCAACCAACCTCAGTTCCTGCCCTCGGGCTTGCTGTTCACATAGCTTGCTTGGAAGCTCCTTCCCCAACTTCTCCCTGCCCAAATTCTACCAGCCAGCTCAATATCAGTTCCTCCGTGAGCCACCCAGAACCCTGACAACTTCCTTTAAGCTTCTAGGGTGGAGGTGAAGGTGAAGACTCCCTCTCTGCTGTCTGTGTGATATGGTTATCAGGTGAGCTTTCTGTAGACTAAGAAAAGAGTCTGGGCCCCAGCAGCTGGCACAGTACCCAGCCCTCAGAAGATGCTCAGTAAATCTCTTCGTCTGATGTCCCCCCATGTCCAAGTGATAACTGACAATAATGGCTATTATTTATTGAGCAGCTACTACAAGCCCAACACCTGTACTGCCCCATCCTTGCACGATGAACCTTGCTCATAGAGGTTGTATGACTTGCCTAAGGTCACTCAGCTCAGGAACTGGAATCCCACTGATCCTTAACCCTAATTGCGTCTCCTCTCCATCCTACTCACCACTGCTAGGTTAGACCATCATCTCCCACCTGCACTTCCCAAGCCCCTCAACTAGCCTTCCTGCCTCCAGTCTCTCCCTCCCCTGGTCCTGCCAGCAAAGATTTCCCATAACCCCTTGTAGCCCACTGGATAAAACTGAAGCCCCAGATCATGGCATCTACACGCTGTGACATCTGCCTTCTGGCTTCTTTGCAGTGTCTCCTCTGGTCTGTGAACGTCCCTCCGTTTTCTCAGCATAACACACTTGATTCACTTCTAGGCTTTGCATATGCTATTCCCACTGCCTGGAACACCCTTCCCACGCTTCCTCTTATGAATTCCTACACATCTCTCCACATCCAAGATCAAGGGTTACTTTACAATGGAGTTGGAAGAGACAGGCAACAAATAGGCTGGTCATAAAACTGAGAGCCCTGTGAGGGAAGGGCTCATGTCCATCTTGGTCACCACAGTATCCCCAGGGTTTAACTCATCATCAATGCTCAATCAATGTTTGTTGAATGAATCAATGAATGCTCTGTACAGACCAGCTGACTAAACAGAGAAATGACAAAAGAATACACGGCCACAGTAGGCAGGGCCGGAGGTAGATGGGGAGAGACTGAGGCCAGGAAGGGCAAGGACACGGTGAAGAGCAGTAACAAATGCCGTCAGGGCTAATCTGCAGCAGGCCACACTCTTGGCAGAGACAGTGTTTATGAGAGACAGAGGAAGGAAAATGATGGTGTGAGAGAGGCTCTCAGTGTGTGTGTGTGTGTGCACACGGGCAAGAAGACGTGAGGACGCATGTATGTGCTGCATTTGTGAATCGGCCTGTGTGAGAAGGCAGGGAAGTATGCAAACATGTACGTGTGTGTTTGTAGGGGGGCTGTGTACGCATGCCATGACGGCTTGGGTATGTATGAGTGTGTGTGTGCGGAAGGCTGTGTGTGTGTGCACAGGATGCCATGTGTGTACATAATGGAGGTTGTGCACTTCTGCTAGGAGGGAGTCATTGAGAAAGACAAGAGGGGACACACGAAGGAGGGGCGAGTGAGTGAGAAACCATGTATGGGGGGCTGTTGCGAACATGTGCATGAGGAGATGGTGTCCCTGTGAGTGTGACCACTGGGGAACGTAGGTGAGAGGTGTCAGGGCTCTGCTGAGGGTGTGGCTGCCATGGCCTTGACCACAGGCCTGGTGCCAGAGGTGGGGGCTGGCCCTGGGCCCAGGGTCGGGGGTTCTGACAGAGCGGAAGATTCCTCAGAGTCCTCCCTGGAGCCACACGTCCCTAGGCAGGGAGGTCGAGCAGGAGGCCCAGATGTGCGTGCGCCTCTACATCTGTCCACAGTAAAACCTCTGGGCATTTCTTTGTCTTTGTCTGTGTCCGGGTGTGCACGCCTGTGCTCGTGTGAGTACCACCGGCTGTGTGTCTCTGCCTGTCTTTGTCTCTATATGTTTCTGGGCCTTTGTCTCAGTGTGTGTGGCTGGTGATCTATGCCTGTCTGCATGGCAGTGTCTGGTTTTATGGGTGTCTATGTGTGTCCTAGACTCCATGCATGTCTAAGTAGAGGGTGCCACCATCCTGCTGGACTACTGTTTGCATTTGTGGGTCCATGCGGCCTCGGTGTGAGTGAGGGCACATTGTGCTTTTGAGACTGTGGGTCTAGGTCTCGGTGTATCTAAGTGTGTGCTTGTGTTTCTGTATGGGAGACTATGCCATGTGCTGTAGTATGGAGATGCTTATCTATGTCTGTGTGATGTTTGTGAGACCAAGGATATGTGTGTGTCTATGTCTGTGTGTTGGGTGTGAGGGGTTTGTCACACACTGGTGAGCAAGTTAATCTCAGACTCCGTGACACGTGGAATAAAATCACCCTCCCATAATGGGTTCATTCGTCTTCCTGTCCAAGGAGAGAACCAACTCTTCACCCTCCGCCCTGGGGGAGCCAGTGGGGCCAGGGCCAGGCACTGGCCCCCACCCAGGCCGCCTTCTGGCCTCAGCACCCCCACCCCCTCCTCTGCTGCACCAGGCTCATTCTGCCTCCAGAGTGCCCTAGTGCCCACTGTGGGCTGGGCAGGGCTCCAGGACATGTGACTGGGCCTTAGAGGCCTGTCCTAGGCCCCCTGCCCCACCCGCTGCTGAGGAGGGCCCTGCCCTGAGATGAGAGCTGGGGGTGCAGGAAGGACTCTTTGGGCCCCTCCTTCCCCTGGAGGGGAGGGATGAGCTGCAGGCCTGGCCGGGATTTTCCATCTCTCAGCAACAAGATTCCTGGTGAGCAGGCTGCGGGGTTTGGCAGGGCGCCTGCTGGAGACCCGCCCTCACCCGCCAGGATGCCTGGGTCCCTGGGGCCAGGCAGCAGCGGGTTCCCTGGGGAGCTGGGAGGGGGAGGCTCACAACTCCAACCTACTGTTTGCCTGGGCCTGTGGGAAACCAGACCCTTCCAGGCCTGCACCTCCCAACCAAAGATGGCTCCCCAGCACCCCCAGGCAAACTACTACCCTTCCTCTGGCCTCCCCTAAGCCCCAGCCTTAGCTGAAGAAAGTATTCCCAGGCCAGCCACCCAGCACCACCCACCCCCACCACCCCTCAGCACACACCCAGCCCGGGTTCTGCACCTCACCTCCAAGTCCGAGAGCTCCCAAGGTGAGGGTTTTGCTTCTCTCAGGCTTGGGGGGTCTGAGGACAAGGCTGTGTGTCCTGCATCTGTTAAATCCCTCTTGGTCTCAGCTCTCCTTCCTGGCTGGGCTGAGAGGCACCAGGAGAGTATTTAAGGTCCAAAGTTGGGGAAACTGAGGCAGTGAAGCCCTCCGCCCTGCTCATCACAATGAGTCAGAGGCAAAATCCAGTCATCTGGACTTGTCTTAATGCTGCCTAGCAATAGTGGCTGCAGCTCTTTCTTTCCCGTGGGAGGGTGCAATTTCCAGAGGGGATGAGCATCAGCTGGAGGGAGTGGGGAATAGGCAGGTGGGCTCCCTCAACCCCCAGCACCTTGGATGAGCAGTTGGAGAGCAGGTTTGCTAAGAGAGTAAGGTTGAGGAGGAGAAACGAGATGCTCCGTGATTTATGAGCCTAATTCTTCTCCCTTAAATTCCCCTCCAACCCCCACCCCCCAGCCCCAGCCTGGTCCCTCCAGGGCCATGCTGTGGCCCCAGGCCAATGTCAAAGCCCTAACCCATCCATCAGCTGTTGCCAGGGAGTTTCCACCCCAATGGGTTCCAAAGGGAGGGGCACAACTGACACTAGGGGCTCAGATTGATGGGGAGGGGGCATGGCCCTAAGGAGTCTGCCAACAGACCCCTGCACCCTCCTAGAAGCTGGGTGCTCACAACATCCAGGGAGGAAACTAGGCTGGTGGGTGGGGCCCAGGAGGAGGTAGCCTCCCCGCTCTGGCACCACACCCAGCCCTGCCTTTTCAAGAGGCCAGGAGACCTGGCATCCCACGGGGCCCTACAGCTCACAGGGTGTGTGACCTTGGGTGGTGACTGCTCCTCTCCGGGTCTCAGCCTTCCCACTGCACAATGCAGAAAGTGGCTCAGATATCCCAGGTGACCCCCTTTTGGCTCACCCTCCTTTGCATTAAGCCCTGCTCTCTGTCCAGAATCTGGCCCAGATGGGGTAAGGTCACAGCAGCTACCTGGAGGAGTCCTCACAGCCACCCAAGTCAGAGCTGAAGTTTATGGTGATCACTCCTCCACCACATGCCCATTTTCCAGTCCCCGAGAGAGGATCTGGAGTCTGCACCAAGACGTGAGTTTTACTGGTGGGGTGGTTAAGAGCACATGTTCTAGGGACATACAGACCCGGATTAATGTCCTAGCTGCACCAGTAACTTGTTATATGAAGTCCTGTGCCTTTTCTCAGCCTCAGATTCCCCATCTGTAAAATGGGGTAATAGTGCCTCCCTCCTAGGACTGTTGAGTTGAAATGAGAAAAATGCATGCGAAGGCCTTGGCACGGTGCCTGACACATAAGTGCTTGAACAATGGTAGTGACCATAACTGTGGTTAGTATTAACTTAAATCCAGTGGCCAGGGAGAAGGGGGAGGAGGGATCCCCGACCTGGCTGGAGGCGATCCAGCTTCATCCTTGAGCCAGGTCAGGACCCCCACGATCTCAGCCCAGAAGGGCCAGCCGAATTCCTCGAAGCCCCCCAGCTGTCTCCCCTGTTAAAGGCCTCTCATTAGTGAGCCTGGGCACCTGCCCCTCCACGAGTAATAAGCCTCATTAGTATCTTAGCCCCAAGCTCTGAGCCCAGAGTCTATGTGTGTGCACACGCATGAGGGTAGGGGGCTGCAACAGGCCACCAGCCAGGAGACAGCATCCTCGCCAACCACACCCCCTGCCTGTCATCCGCAGAGCCCGTCACCACCCAGCTTGTCACCTGCCTGCCTCGCACCCGCACCACCTGTCACCCACCCAGCTCGTCACCCACCCAGCCCATCACCTGCACCACCTGTCACCCACCCAGCCTGTCACCAGAGCCGCCTGACAGACATCTGGGTGGGGGACAGGAGATGGGGAGGAGAAGACCACAGGGGTGCGGAGCTGGGGGCCCCAGAGACCCTGTGGGACCCCCACTTCAGCTCAGCATCCTGCAGCATCGCCATGGCAACCTCTCAGCCGCAACCACTTTCCCAAACATCCCCCGCCCTCCCCCCCCCCAGGCCCTGCTCTTAGCTGAGCTGAGGCTGAGAAGAGCCTGAGTGACAGCAGAATGGGGCAGGAAGGAGGGGGCTCCCCAGCTGGCTGGCCTTGACCACCCTTGCGCCCCTCTGGACTCGGTTACTCCATCTGCAAAATGGAGGGGCCGGAACGCAGGAGGCCCCTGTAGACAGGCCATCCCTCTCCAGCCTGGATTGGCCGAGCTGGCTGCCGGTTAACCTGTGAGGGCTGGGGGTGGGACGAAAGGACCAGGGTTTCTGGGTTCTTCCACACTCCTCTACCTCGGGCCCAGCTCAGAGAGGCTAGGCCCCCGGCCCAAGCTCACAGAGCAGACGAGGAGGCGCAGGCTGGACAGGAGAGGGGCTCTGCCAAAGGACTGCCAGCTGGAGGTGCCATACTGGGTGACCCAAGGTGACTAGGGGCAGAGTTGGCCCCACCTCCGAGCTGCATTATTTATAAAACCCAGAGCAAGATGCTGAGCAACAGCTGCGGTGCTGCCCCTCCAGGGGCACAGGCCTCCGTGGAACGGAGAAGACACGGTGCCTCCTCAGGGAAGGCCCCTAGGGTCCCGGGCTCCCTCCAGGGCTGGCTGGGGCAGGGGCTGAGGTGGGGAAGGGGCAGCAGCTCCGTCCCTCCCCTCCCCCTCCACTCCTGCAGGCAGGCAGCGATAGGATTACTTCTGCATGACTGCCCGCTCCACAGGGTTCCAGAGACCCTCCTGCCTGCAGCAATCTTTAAAATTCCTCCAGCCCAGCCTCTCTCCCTCTCTCCCTGCAGTGAATGCTCCAGAGTCTACCGCAGTGTGCCCACTGCTGCCGCCACCGCCGCCACCACTACCCCCAGGCAGGCTGGGACCCAGGTCCCTGGTGTCCATGGGCAAAGATGGACCCATTCTCAGGGTGTAGCCCTGTGTCCCTCAGAACCCTCTAAGACCCAGGCCCTGGCCCATTCCCTCTGGCCCTTGGTGCCGCCCCAGTCCCACAGCCATGGCTCCAGCTGGGGTCAGGCATGCCAGCTGTGCCAGGGCAGATGGGCACATATGTGCAAACACCCCCGCTGGATCTTGGCATGCCTGCCCATGGGCTTTGCTGCCAGAACCTGGCTGCCCCACCTCTGCTCTGAACCCCTCCCTGTCTCACCAATCCCTGCTATCCCCCCAGGGTGGGCAGACAGCTGGGCTAAGCCAGTGCCTGTGGCTCCCCGGGGCACAAGAGGCAGGCAGGAGATCGATTCACTGAATTTTTTAAGGCCCTAATGGAGCCTGCATCCCAGGACTTGCTGGACTGGGACACAGGCGATGTCTTGGGGACCCTTCCCACAGCACTGCAGTTGCTTCCTCTTTCAGGTCTTGGGGATCAGTGAAGCCCTTCTGTGAGCCTTCCCTCAGCAAGAGAGGAGGCACGAGGGACCCCTAGGAAAGAGAAGGGATTTGGGGGCTGTGAGCAATATCCAGAGCCCCCCTATCTCCCCAGTCCTAATGCAGGCAGAAGCAGCTCAGCCTCTAAATCACTCCCCTCATGCTGCCCTCTGAGGCGGATTCTGTGCATCTGTAATTAGGGGGTGGAACAGATGGTGGAGATTCCGTTTAAAATCATGCATCTAGTAAAGTAACCTTCACTGTCGGAACTGACTCCCAGGGAGACCAAGCCCCGCAGCCTGGATTTGGGGGTGGGGGGGAGTAGGTCAGTCCAGCACCTTCCCCATCCCTCTCTCTGAAGCCCCAGGCCCCATGTCTCTCTCAGGTGAGCCAAGGGGTTGGGGGAGGGGGGCAGTGATTTGGCAAGCACTTGAAAAAGCGTAGGCTGGGGGCAACTCCCCCTGTCCCCCTCTCCCACATACACACCAGAGCCAGGGCAGAGCTGGGTACTGAGAGTTCCTGGCTGAAAGACCAGGGTGACCAGGTGCCAAGGGGCTCTGCCCCCACCCCAAAGGGGCCCCAAACCTTCAAGCCCAGGCCAGGGTGCCCAGAGCACAGGGTCTTGGGTGGGGCAGCTTTGAACCAGATGTCCAGGCTCACTGTCCAGGAATGAAAGGCCTGGGGTGGTGAAGGGGTGGAGAAGCCTCCCCAGGCAGAGGAGGCTCTGGGAAGAGGGGGAGGCCTGGGCAGCAGAGGGAGAGAGAGAGAGAGAGAGAGCACACAAGAGTGAGCAATGTGTGTGACAGGCTGAGGCTGTCTAGGGGAACAAGGTGGGGGAGAGGGTGTGCTGGAATGTGCCAACGGTGGGAGTGAGGGCTGCAGAAGAATTAGGCGGGGTATGTGACAGGGTGCCGTGGGGTGCAGGCGGAGCACAGAATGGGTGCAGGGTTGTGACTAGCTGAGGCTGTATGTCTTTGTGTACAGGTGTGGTATCGGGGTGTTTGGAGAGGTGTAGGGGTGTCCCTGGGCTCTTAAGTGGCTGAGGAAAAGTACCGGAGCTGAGACTGGGGAGCGGTGGGGCCGGGCCATTAGGACTGCCTGCCGACGAGGTGCCGGGATCCAGGAGGCAGTGTGCGCACGTGCACGTGCAAGCTTCGGGAGGTATTAGAAGCTTCGGGGCCTGATCTGTTAGAGATATACTAGAACCGAAGCCATGTCTGTGTGTTTGAGGCAAATGTTGTGGCTACAGAGGGTGTTCTTGTTTGAGTGGGTGTTTGAAGCAGTGAGTGTATGTGTGTTGTAGGGGGAGGTTGTGTGTTTGGAAAGGTATAGGGGACGATACCGGTGTTTGGGGAAGTGCTAGGCTATAGCTGGGAGAAACGTTGGGGGCTGTGGGCAGAGTGTGTGTGTCTGGGGAGGTGTCAGGGCTTTGAGGCTGTGAGTCAGTGGGAAGGTAGCAGAGCTGTAGCTGGGTCCTGGGTGTATCTGGCAAAGTGTTGGGGTTGGATAGGGGGTTGATATGCTGAGGGTGCGATAGCTCTGTGTGTGTGTATGTGTGTGTGTGTGTGTGTGTGTTGGGGTGTTCAGGGATGTATCAGGGGTCATAAAAATGTGGGTTTTGGTTAAGTACTAGGGCTGCGAACATGTGCCTGGAAAGGTGTTTTCGGTGGAGGGTGCACTGTGGTTTCGGGGAGTGTCTCTGGAAAGGTTATTGGGATTTTAACTGGGTACCTGCAAGGGTCTGGGGAGGCGTTAGAGACCTGAGGTCCCTCCGTACGTGGGAAGGGAAGAATGGGTCTCTGATATCAGAGATGTGCCACAGGCTATCGTCCATGCGTGCACAGGTATGAGGGCTGTAACCAGGTTCCTGGTGTCAGGGAGGTGTTGCGGGTGTGTGGGTAAGCATGTGGTGGTTGTGTGTTTGGGGGTATGTGCATGTGAGGTAGCTGGATGTCGAGGGGTATCTGTATGTAGAGTGTGTGTGTTTGTGGAAGTGTGTGGGCTGGGTGTTGTAGGTGGAGCAGTTGTGTTTTAGAGGTGTTAGAGCTGTGAGTGTGTATGTGGGGCCGTTGTCTGTTTAGAAGGTGTTGGGAGCTGTAATTGAGTCCCTGTGCCCCAGAGAGGTGATGGGGCTGCAGGGTGTGTGTGTGTTAGGGGGGATGCTCCTCTGGGAGAATGAAGGGCAGCATCCTGGCCTTTGCTCCGGGGCCTAACTGGGGGCTACCCGCTAGAACCCCTGTGGTATGGGGTGCCTGTGCGGGGGTGTCGAGACAGGCAGTCCATCTGTCTCAGCCTGTGCCCAGGCCCAAGGAGCAGAGCTGCCTCCTCGCTCCCCGGGGGGCAGCAGCGGATCCAAGCCCACCCATCTGCCTTCAGATGGTCGAGGCAGGAGCCTCCACAAAGCTGCCTGGAGGGCAGCACTGTGTTTGAAGAGACACAGGCTGGGGGTGGGGGAACTGCACATGCACAGCAAACAGTCCTCACGGAGGCTCCTTTAAAAACCACTGACGCCAGAAGAGAGGAAGAGGGAGGACAGGGGCGGGTATGTCTGTCCTTGTGCATCTGTGTGGGTCAGTGCCCAACTTCCAGGCCGGGGGCCCCTTCCCACACGCTCCTGCTGGATGTTCCCGTTCAGGTAGCACTCAGGCCTCGGGCTCCAAGCCAGGCAGCAGGCTCCCAGCCTCACACCTGAACTACACCCTCATATCTGCACAGTCCCTCCACTCACACGCACTCACACACCTTCCCACATGCATGCCTGCCACTGCACGCTCACACATGCAGTTTGCCCCATGCCCTTAAACCTTCGTATATGTACCCCCATCACACATACCCCACCCTGCAAAACCCACAGTTACACACACCCATCTTACACACCTATCACATAAACGTGCAGTCACACATACATACCTGACAAGTCGCTCTCACACATACACCCACACACTCCACACACCTTGGAGCTCCCTGTCACACCCGTATCCTATCTCACAGACACCCAGTCTCTCTCACACTCCATGATGACACTCGCCATCCCTTCTACCCGCACATGCAAGCACAGGTTTATACACACATGCCTCCCCACTTTTGAGACAGCTCCCCACTACCCAACCCACTGGGCATTTCTCTGTGTCCGGGCCAGGCCCTGAAGCTTCCCAGAAGGGCTCTCACCAACTGAGAGGACCTTCTGCCTCCCCACCTTGCCAGCTGGGTTAGAGTATGGGGGTGGGGGGCAGGTGGCAGGGGGAGGTTCTCTGTGCTCTGGTGTGACTGCCACTGTATGTGGGAGGGTGTGATAACGTGTCCTGAGACCCATGACAGGGCCTGTGAGTCACCACCTGTACAGGGAAGGAAGCACAGGTGCGTGTTCACCAGTTACGTTCATGAGATGCAGAATGAGCGTGAGGGTGGAGATTTACATGTCACAAATTGTGTGTGTGTGTGTGACAGTGTGTGTGTGTGACAGTGTGTGTGACAGTGACAGTGTGTGTGTGACAGTGTGACAGTGTGTGAGTGTGTGTGTGTGTGTGTGTGTGAGAGAGAGATGCAGGGCCTGTGTAGACAGGTGTGACCATGGGGGCTGCGTTTACATGAGGGACATTCCCCGGGGTGAGTGTGAGGGGTATTTCCCAAGACAGGAGAGGTGCACATCTGCATTTGGTGCAGGGGTCAGGGCTGCAGGCCTCTCAGCAACCCCCTCCCCCTACGAAAAGAGGAGCAGGGAGCAAGGGGCTCTGGGCGGCTTCTCTCTCTTGCTCTTTCTCCCTGACCTCTTTAGCAGCTGGAAACTGAGCCGGGGGTGGAAGGAATGGAGACTTGGCTGGCCTAGGGGTTTGGGGAGGGAAGAGGGAGAAAACACCTTCCAGATTCTCATCAAATCCCTGTTTGTGGTTTGTAGCCTCCAGTCTCTCCTCCCTCCCTCTCCCTCCCTCTCTCGCTCTCTGTCTGGGTTTCCCCCTTTCTTTATCTCTTCCTGTCTCTCAGCCTCCCCATCTCTCTCCTTCTCCATCTCAGTCACCCTGTCTCCTTTCTTTTCTCTAAGTCTCTGTCTTCCATTTTTCTGCCTCCTCCTCTCTCTGCCAGCACCTCTGTCTGTCCGTCTCTCCCTGTCCCAGTCCATCTGTCCGTCTCTCTCCGTCTGTCTGTGTGTGGGTGTCTCTGTCCATCTGTTCCACCACCCATCTGTCTGGCTGTCTGTGTTAGTCCTTCCAAGGGTGCCCACTCGCTCCCCAAGGCACCCTCCCCCAGGTCAGCAAGGCCTCTCCTGGCTCAGGGGGTGGGGAGGGGGTGCAGAGCTGCAGCTTCTGGAAGCTTCAGTAGCAGCTGGGCTGAATTGGGAGTTCGGGGCCAGCCAGCTGCAGAAGCGGCCCCTCCCCTGGGCTCCCAGGCCAAGGACCCCAGAGCAGAAGAGGAGAGAAAACAGGGCCTCATTGCAGTTGGGTTTGTGTGTGTGGTGGAGGGGGCTGGAAGGGGGCTGGAGGGAGGCAGGGCCTCACTTCACTCTCACTTCACCATTGCCCCCGGAGCCAGGCCCTGCAGGACAGGGATCCTCAGTGCCCACCTTCCTCATCCCCTGGCCAATGGAAGAGATGCTGGGATCCAGGAGGGAGGGGCCAGGAGAGGCCAGGCCTTAGGGGAAGGAGGGGTTGGGAGCCAGAGCTTCCTGTCAGCTGGGCTGGAGGGGGGTTCCTTCCCTCCTCCTTTCCAGGCAGTCCCTGGGGACCCCTCCTGCTCTGGTCCCAGTTCTAGGCATGAGGGGTTGTTCTTGCCAACTGCACTGGGGCCATTGCCACCTCCATCTACCCATAGGGACATAGGGGGATCACACCAGTGTCACCCCAACAACAGTGGAGGCTGGTTTTGGCCATGTAGTGACCCTGGCCCTGTCTAGGCACCGGCCATCCTGAGTCTAGCACCTCACACACACATATATACAGTGCATCCCAGTGCTCACCGCCTGCCCACGCCGCCCAACGCCAGCACCCACCGTCATGACATGAACGCAGAGACCAGTACCCTACCTTGCACTGGTGACAGCGCCCCTGTCACAAAGCCAGCAGCTTCAGACAGCATCCCTCAACATTCTTCCTGGCTGCTCTGTCCCTGTCCCTCACTCCCTCTCCAGTAGCTCACAGTCCAAATCCCACAATGGAGGGGAAACTGAGGCCCAAGAGGAAGGGATGGGAGGACACAGTCATCCCTCCTGAGACCCTGGGGTAGGATCATAAATGGGGAAAGAAGAAAGAGATGCTGCAGGGGCAGAATCAGGCTCCTTCCTGACCTACCACGGGCAAAGTCCATATTGGCTACACCCTCCACACAGCCCTACCACAGGGCCAGGGCCCCGGCCAGGGCCAGGGGCTGGCTCCCTCCCTCTGGAGCTCTCCTTGCCCCTGGTTGGGCCCCCTCCCTCTCCTCCCTTCTGAGCAGCCCTCCCTGCCCTCTCCCTCCCAGCTCTGGCTCTCTCATCCTCAGCTCTTGGAAGCCTGACTCACTGTTTCCCCTCCTCTCTCGCCTCCCTCCCTCTCTCTCCCGGCAGCAGCGGCGCCTCCCCCTCCCCTGGGGGGGCTCTGGCCACAAGGGTGCCCGCCTGCTTCTCTCCCCAGGCTCTGGCCCCCTCCACTCCCAGGAGGCCCCCTGCAGCTGTTCCAATTCTCTAACTACAGTGAGGTGGAGTGCAAACAGCCCAGGTCCCAGCCTGGCCTTGCCAAAGGTATCTGTGACCCTAAGCAAGTGGCTCCTCTCCCTAGACTTGGCTTTCTCTTGTCAAACAAGTGGGGGACGTCCAACTGGATGACGCTCCTGGCATCTCTGGGACCCTAATGTTTCCCGCTTTTATAACCTGGGTGTCTTTTGGCACAGAGCACCTGACAACCTGCAGGGTGCAGTATCTGCCACAGGCCACGCCCCCTCCCCCCCCCCGCCCCCAACAGGTCCCAAGAAAAGCTCAGCTCTGTTCCAGGCATTTAGGGAGGGCAGAAGGGAGATGCTACCCTCCTGGGACCAGAAACATTTGTCGAAAACCCTGGAATCCTTCTGTCTCCCCATTCTCCCTCCTCCTGTGAGTCTCCCTCTCTCTCTCTCTCTCTCTCTCTCCCACCTGTCCTTCTCCCTCTTCCCAAACATCTGCTTGTCTCTCCTCCAAAAACAACCCCAGAATCTGATCTTGGGTGACAGGCCCTCAGTGCTGCCTCCTCTCTGGCTCCAGGGAGGGGAGTGGTATATTCCTAGGCCTTCTTGGTCCCTGGCCCCCACCTCCAGGGGCTGTCATCCCAGCTCTTCTTGCTTGTTTTCTCTTTCACTCTCATCACTGGCTTTGGTCTCCATCTTTCTCTCTCTTCACCATGCATGTGGCTGTGGGTCTCTCTCCTCCCCACGCCCCCGCCCCCCTCCCTGGGGGGGGTCCCATCTGCAGGCATTAGCAACAATGTTACCCTTGCTTCCTCCCATAGTCCCCAGCTCCACTCCATCCTGGCTTCCGCCTCCCCACTCTGTCCCAAGAGACCCAGGGGACCCAGAGACAGAGCTGGGCTCCATCCCATAATAGTGAGTCTGCTTGACCTCACAAAGCCAGACCAGAAGGGCCTGGGCATCTGGTACACAGGCATGGCACCCCCTGGTCTTGGGTGGCTGGCATGAGACACAGAGCTCTGTGTTCTACAAACCAAAAAAAAAAATAAAATAATTAAAAAATTGAAGTTGACCTGGGGGTGGGACAGAAGAGGGGAAGGGGGAAATGAGGGAGATCAGGTTTGCCTGGAGGAAGCCCCTGTCCAATGGGGAACAGAAGCATAGAGGTGGGAGTGGTTCAAAGTCAGTGCTTCAGGCTGATTGGAGAACAACAATGTCCCTCTGGGGCTCTGCCAGTCCAGAACAGCTCCCCCTACCCAAATGTCTTCTGCCAGGGGCAGTCTGCCCCTCAAGCCTCCAGCACAACCACAGCAATCAGGTGGAGACCCCATCCTTTAATCTTCTTTTGAATCCGAGTCCAACTTCCCTACTGTCCACCTCCACTTAGCTCAGTAGGGGGTTCCAGAAGCCTCCCAGCCCAGATCTAAGCCCGTGCAGTGGTGGTAACAAAGTCCCCCAGCTCCCAAACCCCTTCCCCAAAGGCCCCATCAAGGGCTGGGGAGCAAGGCAGAATAACCCCAGAACCCTCACGCATTGAAACTGAGAAGCTATGCTGTCCATTCACAGCGCCTGAGGGTGGTAGGGGCTCCCTGCCCCCACGACCCTGTTCCAGACCCCCCAGCCCAGCAACAATAATAAACAGCAAGCTCTTTTTCTTTATGACACCAAATTTCTCCAAGCCCAACAGCTCCTTCCATCACTACCTCAGCCATAGATCACATTAAAAACTCACAGAGGGCAACTTAAACACATCACATTTGTTTCTCTCTATATTATTTCAAAAGTAACGGCATTAAAAATGGATTTTACTACAGAAAATAAATATCGGCACGTGGGCTGGGAGCCCAGGCGGAGGAGAGCGCCCACCAGGGGAACGTCCCTGAGGGCTTGGGCACAGTTAGGCACTGACCAGACGAGAAAGGCCAGACTACACCTTGGGCTGTGGGGGATTCTTGGGGAGGGGGCAATGCCTGCCCACCTGGGCATCTGCCCCAAAGCCGGACGAAGAAGGACAAGTCACTGGTTTGGGCTGGTGGCCACTGGTCCCCCAAAGCTTATGCCCTCACTGGTCTTTGCAACCCCTTAAGAGTAGGCACTCTGGGGCCAGAAGTTCACCAGTCTCTGGGGATTACTCCAACTATTGACACAGCAGGAGAAAAAAATGAATTCAACTTACTATCCAGTTTGATTTTCCATTACTATAAAAATAAATATACATCTGCTCAAAGGAGGGAGATGGCAAGCAGCATGCACATGCCACCTGGGGGGTCCCCCCACAACCCAGCCTGCCTGCCCCCCCGCCCCAGGTTGGGGGACAGCCTGGTAATCTTTCACTTACAGCCCCAGCTCACACAGCCACACACACCGGGCCACACGGAACAGGAACAAGCCAACAATAGAAACACCCCAAATGCCCCTGGCAGGACTCTGCCCAGGCCCGGGCACATGCCCCCGCCCAGCCGGCGGCGACAGCAGCAGCGGACAAAATGTGGCCACCCTGACCCGGAGGCAAAGCTTGTCCTCACACCCTGAGCTCTGCCCAGGGAGCTGGGGCCAAGTCCCGCCTGACACCAACTGGTCCGGCGGGAAACGCCTGCCCAGCCAGACAGGCACAGGCCCCCCAAGGGTCCCTCCTTGTGCTCAGGGACCAGGCTGTGCAGTCCGGCCCTGCCTCCCAGGGTGACGCCTGGGCCCAAATTCAGCTGGCCCTGCCAGTCAGGCACTGGTGCAGAACCTAGGGCACCAGGCTCAGCCCCTCCCAGCCCAGCCCCAGGGCCCCCAAGCTGGGAGGGAGGGGAGACTCCCCACCCCTCCACATCTGGCCCTGGCCCCCAGGGTCTGCGGTAGAGAATTCCCGCCCCCGCTTCTCTCTCTCCCTCCTCCCGCTCTGTGCCCGCTGCCCGCCTCAGGGACAGCCCCAGCTCCCGCCTCCGGCCAGCAAGGCCCACATCCTTCCTCCCTCAGCTGGCCCCTTCGCCTGGCAGGAGGCTGGGGGGTCAGGCTGCTGGGGAACCCCCCCAAGCTCCCATCAGTCCTCATCCCCAGCCCCCAAACTCTGGGTTGCTGTCCCTTTTCCTGTAGAACAGGAAACAAGGTTATTTCCTAGACTCGGAGCCAGCCCCCTGCCCCTTTGGCTCTGCCCGGGGACCCAGACCCAGCAGGGGAATGCTCCCTCAACCAGCGAGCAGAGATTCAGCAATTCACCCCAGCTCCCTGCCTAGGGGGCTGACAGCTGTCACTCAGCACCCCACCCCCTGGGGAAGAGGGGGCCGATTCAATCAGAGCCCCAGAGGAAACGCATTGATAGGCGATTATTTATTTATTTATGCAAAAGTGAGCCGACTTTGTTCGCCAGGTAACCGGGCACTCGGCCCAACCCCTCCAGCCCTAGCCGCCCCCAAATCCCTCCTCCGCCCCACACCCCCTCCGGGTCATTAGGTCCCCGCCCCTCAACTCCCCGAGAGCCAGTGGATCCTAGGGATTTGGGGGTTGGAGGGGAGGGGCTCCTCCCTCCGCAGTCTCCCCTTTTCCCAGCGCCGATCCTAAAATCCAGCCTTGTTCTCCGCTCCCACGGTCCCCCCTTCATTCCCCCCCCCCCCACATTCTCAGCAAGCTGGAGAGCAAATTGCAGTTTTAAATCCAAAGACGGAGGGAGGGGGAAGGAGGAGGGGGCGCGCGGCAGCGCTGGGCGCGCACCTCGCCCCCGAGCCGGGGGAGCCGCGGGGCGGCCAGGAAACCCGAGAACCCCCCCTCCCCGCCCCCCCTCCCCGTCCACCTCCCCCTCCCCCTTCCCGGCGCTGCCTGCCAGGCTTCGAGCCGAGCCCAGCCGAGCCGCGGGCCCCGGTGGAAACAAAGACCGATCGCACCGCGGGCACCGCAGCCACCGGGTCCAGCGGACCGGACCGGGGGACGCGGGCCCCCCCGCCCCGTGCGTTGCACAAAAGAGCCCGGCCGGCCGGTCCCCAGCGGGGGTCTGGGGCTGGGGAGGAGGCGCCACTCACCGGAGTGCTGGGCTGCCGGCTCCGTGGGTCCGAGCCAGGCGAGGGGTTTGGGGGGACGTCTGTCTTCCGGCGGTGGCAGCGACGCGGGCGCCCGGCTGCTGAGGAGAGGAGTCGTGGAGGAGCCCTGAGCCGCCCGCCGTCGCTGACAGCATGGCTCGCGCCTCGGCTCACATTCTCCGCCGCTAACTCCGCTGGACACGGCCCCCCGCTCCCGCGGCGCCCCCCCACCTCGATCACTCCTTCGCTCTCTCTCTGCGCCCCCCTCGCCCTCCCGCCGCGCACACACTCTCCCAGCCCTGGACACCCCCGCCCCCACCCCCCCAATTGCAAACCTGGGAGGGAACGCGCCCCGCGTAGTCCTCCTGCTCCTCCTCCTCCGCCCTCCTCCCTCCCGCTCTCTCTGGCTGTCTGTCTGTCTCTCAGACTGTCTCTATTTCTCGCTCTCTCTGCCTTTCTCTGCTCTCCAAGCTGGGTGGGAAAAGGAAATGAGGACAGAAAGCAGACGCTGGCTTTGGGTGGTGGTAGCTGGATTCCCTCTCTCCCTCCCTCCCCCTCCTCCCCTCCCTCCTCCTGCCTTCTGCTCTCTCCGCTGCGAGCGGGGCTGAGCGCAGCCTGGCGGGTGGCTCGCTCTGCCCGCCCGCCCGCCTGTCTGTCTGTCTGGTCCGCCTCGCTCGCTCCCTCCCTCCGTCTCTCGCCCTCGCCCTGCCTGCCTGCCTCTCTCCGTCTCTGCCGCCGCCGCCGCTGCCTCTGCGAGCTCGCCTTACCTTCGCCGCTCACCATCCGGAACCCCAGGGGGGAGCGCGCGCGCGGCACGCCGGGACTTGTAGTCCCCGCCCCGGCCGCTCCGCGCGCGGGGAGGGCGGGGCCGCGCAGGCTGCTCCGACGGCGCGGCCGGGAGCCCCGGGGACCCCGCGCCTGGGGCGCGTCTGGCTAGGGTGCGTCCTCGTCTACCAACGGGCGAAGATCCTCCCCAAGGGTTAAGAAGGGTCCCCGTGTTCCTTGTCTCCACCGGGGGGCTCTGGATCGAGCGGAGGTTGCGGGTGGGAGTGAAGGGGCGGGGTCTGAGAGTGGAATGGGAGTGGAATAGGGAACCAGGGGATTAGCCAAAGGGGCTGCGACTTTCTGGGGCGTCCCAATTAAATGGGAGGGGGAGAGGACAGAGGAGAGGACCGGCTCTCTCAATCTGGGGACGTTATCCTGTTCTGAAAAGGTTTCTTATTGAGTAAAGCGCAAGTATTTATGGCGGGAGGGCTGCTGGGGCGGGGGAGCGGGGGAGACCCAGCCAGCGCTGCCTCCTCACTCAGTGACCCCTGCTCTCAAACTCCGAGCTCTGGGTTTCGCCCTTGCAACTCCCAGCTTTCCTATATGTCCAAGGGCGGCGAGGGCTCAAAAGTCCTGGATAATCCACAGACGGAACACACACACCCTTTTCCGAATTCTGCTGAGCATTTGCGTTGTGTCAGGAAGCAGGATTCAGATTGAACGGTGCTGACCTCCTGCCGCGGCCGGGGGCTGGGCTCAGCACTTTCACCTACGTCCTCTTCAGGTCACTTCTGTTCTCCAGCCCCTGGCACCTGGGCCCCCTGCCTAGCCTATCCCACAGATGGGAATGTGCGCTGCTTGAGGGCCTTGTTACCGCCCCCGGGGATGGCTGAACTGCTGTAAAATAGGGCTGTTATTTCCATTTTAGAGATGGGGGCACTGAGGTCCAGGTTCTCCGGTTAGCAAGTGGCTGAGCCCAGCTGGGTTTGAACCAGGGTCTGACTAAACCCCACAAGCTTAACCCCTGGACTATCACAAGGAGTTGTGACTCCCTCCATTTCTGTAACTGACCTTCTCTCCCTGTGTCTGTGTGTCCTTTCTTGGCACTTCAACAAATGTTAACTGAGGTATGCAGGGCTTGCAGGGGACACGGAGATGAATAATGCATAGTGGTTGTCGTCGTGTCCTGTGTCCTGGGTGTCTACCAACGCCGGCCCTGACTGGCCCTGCGGCGGTCCCATCTCATTGGACCACCTCATCTGTGTGTCTGACGTTCCACACCCTGCGTCTGCTGGCCTTGTCTATCTTGCTCCAGGTCTGAAGTTCCTAGAGCAGTGCCTTTGTCTCTGGCCTACCTGTTTCTGGCTCTTCCTTTGGCCTTGCAGGGTGATGGCCAGTGTGCGACAAAGGCAGCTGGTGACATTTTGCCAACTGCAACTCCCTGGTCACTATCTTCCCCACACCTTCACTCCTTTCAAGCTCCTTCTCTATGGCAGTCCAGTACCCTCAGAGGACAAAAGAGGGGATCTGGGGAGCACTGTCTATTGGCCCTTGGCAGAGGGTGTGTGCAGCCATAATAGGAGAGGTCTAGGGCTCTAAACGGGACGCTACTGATTTGGCATCATGGGACTGCCGTGACTGGCTGGAGAGAGGCCCTCATCTTGGGGCAGCTTCTCCTTGCAGACAAGTTAGGACTTGGGTTCAAAGATGTATTCATTGAATGGGAAATATAAGGTCAGATGCTCATAAAAGTAGTAGCTAAAGTTATTAGAGATTCTGCAGCTCCAAAGCCTGGGCCTGAAGTGATCGCAAATAGATGAGGCTTTGGCACCTTGCCCTAGCTGGCCCGCTATAGGACAGACAGACTTTGGCGTTGGGGAGGGTGAAAGAGACCCAGGTTCCTCCTCCTTTCTCTCCCTTCCCCCATTACCCATTAGATTCTACCTGTAGTCATGAAGACTCTACTCAGTTTGAATCAAGTTTTAGGAGGGAGTTGGGTGGGATAATATAGGGTGATTTCTGGGGAGTGGAGAGCCCCATTAGGTTGAGATGAAGGGGAGTTTGGGGAAAGCATGGGAGGGGGAGGTTAAGTAATGAGATGCAGAGGGCGAGATTAGTAGGGCCCATGGCTCTATGAGTTAGAGGGAAATAGAAGTTAGGTAGAGAGCCTCCCACCCCAGCCTACTTCAGCGGCCCCCTTCCCCTGTGAGGGTGAATTCCATTAGCCCTTAAAGTGTTGACCATCACTGGAAACCAAGCATTGCAGAGTCTCCCTGTTATTTGGGGGCTGATCTTTTTCGTAGAGCCTCTCCAAATTGTGTTGAGTTGGGGGAGTGTCTCCCCAAACTCAAGCTGTCTTCCCGTGGGCTGCTGCTGCCACCTAGTGTCTAATCTTCATTTCTGCTTCAGCAGTTGTCAGCGAGCAGGAGGGAAAAGAGGCTTGAGGCAGAGGACACAGGTTCTGGAAGAGCCTGCATCATCCTTCTCTGCGCTCAGCTGCCTCCAGCCGCTTTTGTTTCAGTGTAAGCAGAAGGTGGTGTAGCTAGACCCTGGAAAATAAAGATGAGAGTCTGGAATGGGGCCTTGGGTTTGAGAGGCCATGTGGAGTAGGAGCCAGACAGGCCTGGTCCTGATCTTGATTTTACTTGTGTGTCCTCAATCTGTGTGAGTCTCAGTTTTCCCATGTGTAAAATAGAAGCAGAGCTGTTGAGAAGATGAACTGAGCACATAGATGTAAAAGCACTGTGAAAAGTGGCAAGGGCATGGTGAGAGAGATGATGAGTCACACTAATAATGACAATAACTGACAGGTCCCAGCAGCCTGGAGCCAGTCCCCTGGACCTCATGGAAAGGGCAGGATGAAGGGAGTCTTGGGTAGGGACTAGCGCGGCCCTCCGTGAATATGGAAGTTCTGGGGCTGGCCCTACTCCTGGGGCTGCCTCAGGAGAGGTGTGGGCTGCTAGAGGGTGGTTCAGCCCAGTATGCAGAAGGGGAGACTGAGGCTTAGAGAGGTTGCGGGCCTATCCTAAGCTATTGAGCTGCAGATCCAGGAACAAGAGGCCTATTGGACTGGAGCCATTATGGCCCTGGTTTTCCCCTTCTTTGGATGGGAACAGCTCAAAGCTGGAGCCCAAGAGACCAAGCAAGCAGGAGGCCTCCCTCATTGTGGTACAGTGGGGACTAAGGCCCCCAGGCCCTGGTAGCCCTCCTCCTGGGCCAGCCCCTTTCCCCTCCCCCGTGCAAGTCCTCCCACATTCCTCTAGGCCACAGGAAACCCCAGCTGCAGCCCAGACTTCAAACAGCTCCTCCCTCTGGGGCAGGGGGTGTGGGAGGAGAGGCCAGAGGCCAGAGGGCAAAGGTCAGCTTTGTTCCTGCCGTAGGTGGTGAGGGACCTGGGGGAGACAGAGGGGGAGCAGGGTCGGGCCCTTGACAGCCACACTGAGTGTGTGTGAATTCCTGTGGCCATCAGGGTTGTGTGGTTCCCGCTGTGCGCCTGTGTCTGGGGGGTAACTGTGTGTCCTCGGTTTGCTTGCGCTTGCGGGCCTGACTTCTGTGTCTGAGTGTGAAGCAGTCCATGTTTGTCTGTGGGCGCTCAGCCTGGGATCCCACTGACATGTCTGTAGGTGCCATTACTTGTATCGCTATGTCTGGTTCATAGGCGCGGTCAAAGCTATGTGTCCTTCTATGAGTGTGACCTGGTATGGTTCTTTGTGTCCAAGAGGGGTGTCCCTTTCCTGCCTCTTCCCCTCCTATCTTTCCTCTCCGTTGTCACCAAAGGGTTCCTTCTGAAAAGTGAATCTGGCTAGGCGCAGTGGCTCATGCCTGTAATCCCAGCAGTTTGGGAGGCTGAGGCGGGCGGATCACTTGAGGTCAGGAGTTCGAGACAACCCTGGCCAATATGGCAAAACCCCGTGTCTACTAAAAATACAAAAATAAGCCAGGCGTGGTGGCTCCCGCCTGTAGTCCCAGCTACTTGGGAGGCTGAGGCAGGAGAATCACTTGAACCTGGGAGGCGGAGGTTGCAGTGAGCCGAGATGGCACCACTGTACTCCAGCCTGGGCAACAGTGAGACTCCGTCTAAAAAAAAAAAAAAAAGTGAATCTGACCTGCTCAAAACCCTTCAGTGGCTCCCCATTGTCCAAGGCTTAGGATCCCAGCTCGAGTGCGTGGCAGACAAGACCCATGCCTGCCTTTGCCATCTTCATCTTTAGCCACTAACCCCTCTGAAATTTCACATTCCTAGCACACCTACCTAATTGTAACTCCCTGAGCAGTCTCATCTCTTGCCTTTGAGCTCACTTAATTCTGTCCAGTCTGGAATGTCCCTCTGTTGCTTCTTTCTTTACCAAGCAAACTCTTACTCTTGTTTCTGATGAATCAACACCTCCTCTGAGAAGCCTCCCAGACTTCCCCCTGCCCAGTTGAGTTCGGACTCTCCCCTGTTCTCCCACATAGCTTTATTGTCATTTTCTGCCCGCATCTGTCCCTTTAGCACCCATCACCATTAAACTGTGACCTCTTTGAGAGCAGGAACTGTGTCGTATCTCCTGACCTGTGGCGGGAAGTTTCTGAAGAGACCTGGTTCGCCCATCCCAGGGGAAAGTTTCTTGCAGTTTTGGATGTAGTACTCAGAGTCACCACTAGAGAGAGTGTGAACATCACTGCAGGACCATTCAGGCTGTGTGTGTGTGTGTGTGTGTCTTCAATACTGTGTGTGTGTGTCTTCAATAGTGTGTGTGTGTCTTCGATAGTGTGTGTGTGTCTTCGATACTGTGTGTCTTCGATACTGTGTGTGTGTGTCTTCGATACTGTGTGTGTGTATGTATGTGTGTGTGTGTCTTCGATAGTGTGTGTGTGTGTCTTCGATACTGTGTGTGTGTGTCGATAGTGTGTGTGTGTGTCTTCGATACTGTGTGTGTGTGTGTGTGTGTGTGTGTGTGTCTTCGATACTGTACCTGGGAGACAACTACCGGAGTGGAGAGAGGATCCACTCAGCTCAGTCCCGGAGCAGTGGGATTCAGACTAGACTCCATTCCCAACAATGAGTTCTGGGTCCCCCAGATTTCTTCCGTCTTTTCCCCACAACTCAGAGCCCATACCCCTTGGTTTTCCCCCTCCTACTTCTTGCCTCTGATTCTCCATCCCTCGTCTTCCATGCCTCATCTGCACCCTCAGCCCTCCCATGCCTAATTATTGGCACTTGCCTGGCCGGAGTGGGCCTTACTCTACCATACCTCTGGGCCTTTGCACATGCTGTTCCCTCTGCTGGAGATGACCTCACCCTCTGGCTGCTTCATCAGGCAGACTTTTATTTCACAGACTCCAAGAAATCCCCCAGACTTGGCTCCCAGACTGACCTTGCCCCTAAGCGTTGTCATTGTTTACTGTTCTGCCTCCTAGACAGGACCAGCCTACAGGAGACATCAGTAGATGTGTGTGAAATTAATAAATGACTTAGTTCTTTTACGAGTACAATCCTCAGCATGTGGGGAGCTACCCCTGAGCCCTGTGTGCACCAGGCCCTTCCTGGACCTGACTCTGGGTCAATATGACACTTTTCCATGCTGCTCCTTCAAATAAAGAAATGTGACCCGGGGAACACATGAGATTTTGAGTTCAAATCCTGGCTCTACCATCCACCTGTATGACCTTGAGCCAGTGTTGTAGCCTCTCAGAGTCTTGTTTCCTCTTTTGTAAAATGGGGATAATCACACATCTGCGCTGCCTTGTGGTGAAGATCAAATTAGACGACGCATGTGAAATACCCAGCATTAGTCAATTAGGTGTCCTCCTCCCCCACCATGAACTTGGAAATAAAATTGCCCTCTGAGTCTTAAACCAGTAAAATCCACGCGTCACGGAGGAGAAGAGCCAGGTGGGGGAGTGAATGAGGCGAGAGATGGTTTTGTAAACGACTGAAGAGTTTTGTGAACGGTGCAAACCGCAATCAAGGTGACCCGCCTGTAATCTCAGGGAGGCAGGGCGAGGATGTGATTGAAATTGAGAAAGCAGAAGCCTAATCAATTGCATTGTGCTCTATCTGAAGGGAACAGAAGGCTGCACAGAAAACGGGGTGCAAGGGAGAATTCATCTAGCTGTTTCAGAGGCAGAGACAAGGAAGGCACCAGTAGACACAGGGATTCCAGGCTCAGGAGGCTCTGGTCTCTACTGAGGAGCAGCGAGGGGCCTGGTGAACTCCAGGTGGTTCACTGCCCTACTGGGCTTTCGTTGAAACCAAACGGGCATCCCGGTACCAGACAGACCCCTGTAGGGCAGACAAGAATATTCTGGTCCCAGGAAAAGGCTATGGAGACTGAGAGCACTGATTTTGGAGTCGGAAGACTTGGTGTAAGCCCCTGCTCTGCCACTTCTGTCCTGCCGATTCACTTCACTGTGCCTCAGTTTCCTCATTAGCAACATGAAGATACAACAAACTCCTCCTCATAGGGATCTGCGAGGATAAAATTGCAGCATGCATGCACTTAGCAGGATGTCTGGCACAGAGTCAACAATTTGCAAATGGTAGTGACAAAGACAGCTAACATGTATTGATCATTTGATTACTATTTCACAGATGAGGAAACTGAGGCTTGGGGAGGTGAAAAACTTGCACTAAACCACACAGCTAGTGAGTGGTGGAGGCAGGATTCACACCAGGCACTGCAGCTCCAGAGCTGTGCTCTTCTCTGCTTATTTCATGGCAGGTAGAATCACTGGCCTCTGGCTTATACATCAGGCTCTTGTGAGTTTGGTCAGCCAGAAACTGTGGCCCTTGGGAAGCCTTGGCCCCTGAGACTTTTCTCAGGGCTCCCACCCCTATGACAACCCCTCTGAGCAGCCATTTGGCTTCTCTCCATCTTATTGCTCTCATTCAGCAACCCCCAGCACAGGGCAGGACACAGGGAATTCTCAATCTGCATTGATTGCCTTAGCTTTCTTTCCTTTAGGTCACCCAGCGTCGGAGGATTTCCAGGGAATCTTTCTACCAATAACTAGAGGAGGAAGGATCATACACACACACACACACACACACACACACACACTCCACAGAGGCTCTCTTCCCAAAGCCTAGAGGCAATGAAGTCCAGTGAAAAGACCATGAGCTTTGGTGTAAGATCTAGGTTCAAGTCCTAGCTCTGTCACATACACTGCATGCCCTTGGTATATCATGTAAGCCCTGAGCCTCAGTTTTCTCACCTACAAATGGGGCTAATCACAGAACCAGGCTCAGGACTGGATTAAATTGAAAAGATGGCTGTAAATACATCTGGCATTCAGAAGACACTTAATAAGTGAGTTATTATTATTACAATTTTCCTCCTCTGCTTGACTATGAACTCCTTCTCCAGGGCAGGGACAGGTCTTATTCATGTTTGTGTTCCCAGGGTCCTCCTTAGCAAAGAGTCAATGCTTTGCAGAGTCACTTCTCAGTAATGATTTGCCAATTGCTGCAGTGATTCCCAGCTCCCAGATGCCTTCTCTGTCCATTCCCTTAGTAAGTCAGATGGTCAACAAACATTTTCTGATGGGAGAGGTGGGAATCTTTATTCCCTGCTCCCCTTGTTTCCACACGGAGGCATGTCAGCTTCCAGAGTTTCTCTAAGGGGAACGAGGGAGTGGGAAGATTCATCATCGCGCAGGTGCACTGCAGGTTGTTCAGCATCCCTGATCCCTACCTGTAGGATCCAAACAAACCAAACTGCCTCCAAACCTCTCCAAAAGCTCCCTTGGGGGCAAAACTCCCCTAATGAGATCCAGTGAGTTACTAACCCTCAGGCCTCTTCTCTCTCCTCCCCTCTCTTCTGTCCTCTTTTGGAGAGTCCGACAGCTCCAGAGGGTCCACTGTGGTCTTCCTCCCTGCCCTGGCAAAGGAGGACTAAGGTTGTCCCATTGTGCCTGTGATGAATGGCAAATCCGATGAACTCAGATAAAGAATTAGCAAACCTATTATACACAGATTGAAGGCCATATCAGCAACGAAGGGGACATTTTAATGTATCTTCAGTCGCTTGTCTTCTAAACTCACGTGCAGATGAGCAGTGGGACTCTGGGTGTTCTAAAACTCCACACCTTGGATGCCCCATGCTTGGTAGGCATTAGGGCCCTCTTAAGCTTCCCCTGCTGCTGCCCGTAGCCAAATCTGTCCATTCACCCCCCATTGACCACCCTCCCTCCCAAAGGAAGGTTCAAGGGTATTTCATGGCTTGAGGATTCATATTGTCATTTTACTTATTTACAGAATCAATAAACCAACACATACACACTATTCAGAGAGGTGGGAAGTGCTCTGCAACCTTCTCTCTCAAACCTGGGCCCAGACCCCAGTCCTGGACCACTGCATCCACCCAGCAGGAAAGGGGTCCAGCCAAGACTTTTCCTGACTTTGTAACTTACAGACACAAGAGAACAGAGGGTAGAAGGGAAATTCTTGGCACCTGGACTGGAGTGAGATAAAAGGAGCGTAGGAAAGCAGTGATAGGAGAGAAGTGAGGGAGGTACACACAGTTTTATAAATACCTAGACAAGGTCTGAGCACTTTGGGTGGGGGTGGAGTGAGAAAGGCTAGAGGCATGTAGGGGCCTAAGTGGAAAAGGAAGAAATAGTGCTTGGGGCCAGAGCGGATGAGGGATCAGCTCTGGGCCTCCTTTTGCCCCATCTGTAAAACAAGTAGGTTGCCCTAGGTGGTGTCAGAGCAGCCCACCTCCTCGGAGATGCTAGGACTCTATGGGGTTCTAAGCCAGCCTGGGGGCTTTGGAAGAACAGCTCTGGGGATTGGCAAGGACTGGTGGCCACCGCCAGAGAGGTGGTTGATGCCCGGACAGGCTATGTCTGATCCCCGGGCTGGTACTGTGGTTCAGCGGAGGTGAAGTAGTCCTCCAGGAAGGACTGCAGGTACTCGAAGGTAGGCCTCTCCTCTGGGTCCAGACGCCAGGTCTGTTCCATGGCCTCGTACAGGGATGCTGGGCAGCCTGGAGGGCACGGCATGTGGTAGCCGTGCTCCACCTGTTCCAACACTTCCCGTTTATTCATGCCTGAAGGATGGGGCTCTGTCAGTCAAAGGGACAGCCAGGAGGAAGCCTTTCCCCATGACCATCCCCCAGCCCAGCCGTACCCCTGGCGAGGCAAACCTGGGTAGGGGATTCGGCCCTTGGTGATGAGTTCAGTGAGGAGGATCCCAAAGGACCACACGTCTGACTTGATGCTGAATCTGCCAAAGAGGGCAGCTTCTGGGGCTGTCCACCTGATGGGGAACTTGGACCCTGGAGAGGATGGGGGAGCAGGGAAAGTTAGTGAGGGGGTCCCTGGAAACAGCTGGATTAAGAGAATGGGGTCTGGGAGCAGTGGCTCACATCTGTAATCCCAGCACTTTGGGAGGCCAAGGCAGGCGGATCACTTGAGGTCAGGAGTTTGAGACCAGCCTGGCCAACATGGCGAAACCCCGTCTCTACTAAAAATACAAAAATTAGCCGGGCATGGTGGCGGGTGCCTGTAATCCCAGCTACTAGGGAGGCTGTGGCAGGAGAATTGCTTGAACCTGGGAGGCTTCAATAACCTGAGATGGCGGCTGGACGCGGTGGCTCACGTTTGTAATCCCAGCACTTTGGGAGGCCGAGGCGGGCGGATCACGAGGTCAGGAGATCGAGACCACGGTGAAACCCCGTCTCTACTAAAAATACAAAAAATTAGCCGGGCGTGGTGGCGGGCGCCTGTAGTCCCAGCTACTTGGAGAGGCTGAGGCAGGAGAATGGCATGAACCCGGGAGGCAGAGCTTGCAGTGAGCCGAGATTGCGCCACTGCACTCCAGCCTGGGCAACAGAGCGAGACTCCGTCTCAAAAAAAAAAAAAAAAAACCTGAGATGGCACCACTGCACTTCAGCCTGGGTGACAGTGAGACTCCATCTCAAAAAAAAAAAAAAAAAAAAGAGAGAGAGAGAGAGAGAGAGAATGGAGACTTTAGGGATGAGGATTCTGGGGATCCTGAGCACAAGGGTCTCTGGGCATAATAGAAAGGACATGGTATCTAGTCAACACCTACTATGTGTCTAGTACAGTGATGGGCACTTTCCAAAAATTGCAATAATTCTCATCCTAATAACAGCCAATACTTGGCTAGCCTTTCCTGTGTGCCAGACACTGTTTTAAGTGCTATGCATGCATTAACTCATTTAACCCTTACAAAACCTCCATGAGATAGAGACCCATTTTACAGATGAGGAAAAGGAGGCACTGAGTAGTTAGGTAACTTGCCCCGATCACAGAGTTAATACCTGGCTGGGATTCATCCTCAGGCATTCTGGCTATAGGATTCCTACTGTTACATGCCATTGTCTTTCATTTAAGAATTATAGCTGTGCCTGTCACATAGCAGGTGCCTGGTAAACATCTGCTGATTTGCTGTTATCTGAATATTGTCACTTTACAGAAGAGAAACGGCAGCTCCCAGAGGTTAGGTGACTTGCCCGAGGCCACATGGCTGGTAAGTGGCCGACCTGGGATTTGAGCCCAGAATTGCCTCTCATACTACATCAGGATGGGGTGACTCGGGCGACCTGGGGTGAAGAAGGGTTCCTGAGTGCGTGGGGCCCCATGGAAGTCCCTTGTTGCATGGGGAGCTCTTGGAAGGTGGGGTGAGGCAGGGCACCTTGGCAGGGGTTGTACTCATCATCCTCGATGAGACGCGCCAAGCCAAAGTCTGCGATCTTGCACGCCAGCCGCTCCCCAACCAGGATGTTGGCTGCCCTCAGGTCGCGGTGAATGTAGTTCATGCGTTCCATGTAGGCCATGCCCTCAGCTACCTGGGGGGCCAAGGTGTGGAGAGATGGGAGCTCATGTGGACTCACAGCACCGTGGCCTGTGTGAGGGGTGAGGGACGATTTGAAAAACCCACTTTCCAGAGGGGGAGACTGAGGCCCAGAGAGAGAGGCAGTACCGCTCAGGCACAGCTGGAGGCACAGCTGAGGCAGGGGGCGGGGCCGCCCTCCCAGGCGTTTGAAGGGACAGAGAATTTGTGAACAGTTAATAGGTGGGAGGTCCGGGAGGTAAAGGCTGCTGGCCCAGTTACCTGGGCTGCCATGTCCACCAACTGGGGCAGCCTCAAATCCTGGCCCTCCGGGTCCTTGAGAAAATCCAGCAAGCTGCCTGGGAAGAAGCAGCCAGAACGTCAGCGGCAAGGCCCTGCCCCGGGCCCCAGCCCCTCCTCCTCTCGCTTGGCCCCGCCCCTCAGCCCCTCCCACCTGGACCCGCCCCTCATTTAGGACCCCCCGCGGCTGCCTCAACCCCTCACTTGTCTCGCCCCGGCCCAGCGGCCAGACACGGACTCTGCCCACATCTCGTTTCTTCTGTTCCTTGGTGTCCCGGACACGACCCACCCAGACTCCGCCCCAGACCCTCCCTCATTCCCGATTCTGCCTTGTTTAGCCCAAGCCCTACCCGCCTAATACCGGGGGCGCCGCCCCCCAGCTCCCTAGTGGTCTCGCTCGGCCCGGCTCCCACCCCAGCCCTCCAGTCGTTTTACACACCTGGTCCCGTAGTGGGACTCTGCCCATTGTCCCAGATCGCGTCCCAGGTCCCACGCCTGAAAACTCCCCTCTTAACTTCACCCCGAATCCCGCCCGACCAGGCTCCGCCTCCTGACCGTGACACATGAACTCGGTCACGATGTAGATGGGCTCCTCCGACACCACGGCGTACAGCTGCACCAGCTTGTCGTGCCGCAGCAGCTTCATGACCTGCGCCTCCTCCAGGAAGGCCTTCGGGGACATGGTGCCCGGCTTCAGCGTCTTCACCGCCACCTTAGTGCTGCCGTTCCACGTGCCTGCTCGGAGGCTGTCTCGTCAGGACCCTCTCCCCCGAGCCCAGGCCCTCGCCCCGGCCCCCGGGAGCTCCGTACCCAGCCACACATCCCCGAAGCAGCCGGTGCCCAGCCGGCGCTCCAGCGTGATGGAGCTGCGGCTGATCTCCCAGGCGTCCTTGGCCAGGCCCAGCGTCTGCGGCTTCATGATGGTGCAGGGCGCGATGAGCAGGTTGCACAGCCCGTCATTCATCTCTAGGGGAGGGGGTCATGAAGTAGAGTCACAGGTGGGCCAGGACACCCCCCTCCACTCCTTATCCTACCCCAGCCTGGTGCCAGACCCTAAGATCAGTTATGAGGAACTAGGGCCCAAGTGAGGTCACAGGCCAGGAAGAAAGGCAACCCGACCCACTGAATAGGGGAACATGTTGGTGCCCAAGGAAGGGGGTGGCACCCAGACGGAGAGATGATCCCTGTAAGCCTTCTGTAAGGACTGGGGGCCTTCCCATAGGAGGTAGCCTCCAGCTGGGCCTTGAAGGATAAGGTGGGATTCTCACAGGTGGAAATGGGGTTGGGGATTCCAGGCAAAGGTGTGGACATGAGGCCCATGGTCTTCCGTGGACCTCATCCTTGGCATAACCAATCAAGGCAGAAACGTGGGCATTGACTCCTGCCTTCCCTTCACCCCCACAGCCAATTCTCCCCCAAGTCAGGCCTATTCTGCCTCCTACCCAGCTTCAGAATCATCTCCTTCATCTTTACTCCACTGCCACCGATTTAGTCTACCCTCCACCACCTCTCACCTGGACAACGGCCACTGCCTTCTAATGGACCCTTCACTCTGCCTTGTCCCCTGGCATCCAAGCTCCCCCAGCAGCCAGAATTTCTCACAAAAGTGAGACCAGCCTCTGTCGCCCCCTGCTCAGGGCCCTGTGATGATGGCTCCCTGTCTGCCCGCAGGGCAGTCCTGGTGCCTTGGTGGGGCATTCAGGCAGCACAAACTCTCCATCGAGTTTCCACAAATCAAAGCCTTGAGGCAAGAAACTGGCCAACGCCTTGCTCAGCCATTAGGGGGTGCTGCTTGGTGATGGACTGCTTCCCTCCAGAAGCCCACGGAGCTGGATCTTGGGCTGGGAGACCCCATCCTTGGGTTCTGGTTTCGGTCTGGCCAATACTGCTTGGTAGACCCTTCCCTTCTCTGGGCCTCAGTCTCCCCATCTGGACAATGCTTCAGTGGGTTGGTTCGGGGATCTGAGGCCCCTGCCCTCACCCATGTAGTGCTGCACCAGCTCCTGCACCGAGCTGAACTGAACCCGTGTGGTGATGTAGTAGCCGCCTGTGTCCAGCTTGCGGATCTTGTAATGCTTCACATGATCGCCTCTGGTCGGATCCCAGTCCCGGATGGACAGGGAGTAGGCACCTGTGGAGAAGGATCACGTTGGATCTGCTGTTCTCCTCTCCCCTAGTCTGGGAGCTGGGAGAGGCCCGACAGCAGCATCCCTAGGACCTGGTCCCAGTCTTGGCCTTGACCCAAGCAGCCTACTGCTCCTAGCCCTACCCCAATGGCTGGGCCTCCCAGTCGCCTTGGCACGTGGCACCACCCCTACCTTTGGTGGTCTCGCTTTCCCGAATGAGAAAGGCCCCCTGGGGGTTGCCTGGTGAGAGCAGCTGCCTCTCTGCATCCTTTCTCCCAATCTTTCCAAAGTACCACCTGTTGGGAAAGACAGGCAAGAGTCAGGTACGCTCTGCTCAAACCTCACCTCAGCCTCCTGTGCAGTCACCTCACAAGTCAAGACTCCATTTTCCCCACGTGTACAATGGGGCTGGTACACCTGCTTCACATCCTGGCTGGGAGGATCACAGGGAAGGGGAGTGTAAAACGCCTGGCACACAGTAGGTGCCCAGCAAAGGTTAACATCTCTTCTCATTAGGTTTCTCTTGAATTAAAATTGCTACAATCCCAGTCATCAGGGTGCCATGGACCCTCAGTTCATCTCACTACAGCCTCTCTGTGCACTCATTTTACAGATGAGGAAGCTGAGGCTCAGAGAGGGAAAGTGACCTGTCCACAGGCTGGCTAATGGGCTCTACCTAAAATCCTCTGCCGCTCACCCTAGTTCTTTTTTCACCACTCCAGTAATCAGATCACTCAGATCCTTCTCCCACCTCCACCTCCAAACGCTTTCCTCCTTTGGCCTACAGAGCAACACAGTCTCCTGCTTCTCTTCTCTCTGGCTGCTCCCGCCCCAGCTACTGCTCTTCCTGCACTCTCTTAGACTTGGATGTTGTCCTAAGTCTAAACTTCAACCTCAGGCCCCAATCACTCCTCTCCCTTGGGGATTCTTTCTGCGATTGAACTGTAGCCCTAAACCAACTGTGCAGGTACAATGGAGGAGCTGAAGTGGCCACAGGTGCCATAGATGACTCAGATGATCATGAAACTGGCCTGTGGTCATCTTGAATGAATGAAAGGAGCCTCATGTTTTCAAACCAAGGGTGCTGGAAGTCTCAGTGGAACCTGGGAAGGTCAGTCCGCCCCTGGGTACTGGGCACAGTTCAGGAAACAGGGGAAGGCATTGGCAAGTAGTGTGTCTAGGAGGGCAGGCAGGAGGGGGACGGAGGAAATGTTGAAGGACTGTATAGACAGGACACATTGTCAAGTTTTTTCAAAGCCCTCCCCACTCCCACACGCATGACATTAGCTACTTCCTTAATAATCACTATAGGCCGGGTGCGGTGGCTCACGCCTGTAATCCCAGCACTTTGGGAAGCCGAGGCAGGCGGATCACGGGGTCAGGAGATCGAGACCATCCTGGCTAACATGGTGAAACCCCGTCTCTACTAAAAATACAAAAAATTAACCATAGTCCCAGCTACTCAGGAGGCTGAGGCAGGAGAATGGCGTGAACCCGGGAGGTGGAGGTTGCAGTGAGCCGAGATCGCGCCACTGCACTCCAGCCTGGGCGACAGAGCGAGACTCCGTCTCAAAAAAAAAAAAAAAAAAAAAATCACTATAATAATAACACACATATTTCGTGTTACGGTCTGCCTTAATACATGTATGTATTCACTTAATTCTCCTAACAGTGTTGTGAGATAGCTACTATTGTTAACCCCCGTTAGACAGTCAGGGCTGCAGTTGCTAGAACAGGAACCCAGGCTGTCTGCTTTAGGGCCTGTGCGCCTAACCACACTACCCTTAACCACAGCACTGCACTGAGCACCTGTCAGTGCTTGGTGACACTGGCTCCAAGATGTGGACACAAGCATGAAGCTCCCCACAAACCTCCTGTCCTCTGCATCATTGTCCCTCCTCTCCATGCCTCCTACCACCTCCCCAGACTTGGGCCTCACCGCGCTTGACCTCTGAACCTCGCCTACCCGCTTCTGCTCAGTGATACCCACTTCCTGCCAGCAGCCTCCACCTGCACGCAGCCTCTCTATTCCAACAACCTCCAAACATGCCCACATTTCTCCCTTCCCCAAAGGAAACTATTCTAAGTTCCATCTTGCCATCAACATTCTGCTGTATCTTCTCGCCTTCCCTTCACTTGAAAAAGGGCTTCACACTTGGGTCCCCACTTCCTCACCTCCCACTCCCTCCCAGGCTCTGCTGTCTGGCCTCCGCCTCCCACCCTCGCACAGAGAAATCTCTCACCAAGGTCACCCCCACTGCCAAATCCAGTGGTAGCCTCTGACACGCCCTCCCTTTTTTCCTGAAGCTTCTCTGCTCTCTCGGTTGTTCTGACTTGGCCCGGTCTGGATTTCCTCACTTCTCCGGTGGCTCCTTCTCCTTCGAGGGCAGCTTTCCCCAAAGTGGGGTCCTAGGGCCAACCTTTTGCACTCTCCACTCTCTTCCTTAACTGTCTATATAGCTTTTTAAAAATTTTTTAATTAATTAATTATTTTTGAGACGGAGTCTTGCTCTGTCACCCAGGCTGGAGTGCAGTGGCTCGATCTTGGCTCACTGCAACCTCCACCTCCCAGGTTCAAGTGATTCTCTTGCCTCAGCCTTCTGAGTAGCTGGGACTACAGGTGCCTGCCACCACACCCGGCTAATTTTTGTATTTTTACTAGAGATAAGGTTTCACCACGTTGGCCAGGCTGGTCTTGAACTCCTGACCTCATGTGATCTGCCTGCCTCAGCCTCCCAAAGTGCTGGGATTACAGGCATGCGTCACCGCCCCCAGCCCCCTCCTATATAGCCTTAATGATCATCTTTACTCTCATGAGTCCCAAATTTCTGCCCTAGCCCATTGTGCCCTCTGCAAGGGCCACAGCAAACAAACTGAGGAGTTTTACTGGCAATTAAGAAAAGGTGTCCCTTCCTCTGGGCTGATTCAGGGGCATGGATTAGCACGGGCTGGTTGCCTGCCATACAAAGCACAACCTAATAGAATTGCTGGCAGCCTCGTCCACCTGGATGTTCCTCTCCACAAACCACAATCCAACAAGTACCCCCTAGAACTCATGAACCTACACCTGCCCCTGTGTTCCCCACCTTAGCAAATGGTGCCATCATCCACCCAGCTCCTTAAGGAGACTTTGAGTCACGCTTGATTCCTCCCACTCCCCATAACCCAAATCAGTCACAGAGTCCTGGATTCTCACTCTGCAAAGTCTCTTCAATCCCTTCTTTTCTCATACATGTATGACATTTGTGAGGATAAATTTTTAAAAGCTTTTTGAGCCTCAGTTTCCTCATCTGTAAAATGGGGACAATAATGATATCAAGGGGCCGGACATGGTGGCTCATGCCTGTAATCTCAGCACTTCGGGAGTCTGAGGCAGGACGATCACTTGAGGTCAGGAGTTTGAGACCAGCCTGGCCAACATGGTGAAATCCCGTCTCTACTAAAATTATAAAAATTAGCCGGGTGTGGTGGTGTGCACCTGTAGTCCCAGGTACTTGGAAGGCTGAGGCAGGAGAATTGCTTGAACTCAGGAGGTGGAGGTTGCAGTGAGCCAAGATTACGCCTTTGCCCTCCAGCCTGTGCAACAGAGCAAGACTGTCTAAAATAGTAATATCAAGGCCAGGCATGGTGACTCATGCCTGAAATCCCAGCACTTTGGGAGGCCAAGGTGAGAGGATCGCTTGAGCTCAGAAGTTTGAGACCAGCCTGAGCAACATAGCAAGATTCTGCTTCTATAAAAAAATATATTAAAATTAGCCAGGCATGGTGGCACACACCGGTAGTATCAGCCACTCAGGAGGCTGAGGTGGGAGGATCACTTGAGCTCAGGAGTTTGAGGCTGTAGTGAGCTAAAATCATGTCACTGTACCCCAGCCTGGGCATCAGAGCACGCCCCTGTCTCTTAAAAAGCTAATAATATCAACAGTGTTATAGTGAGAATTAAGTGAACCAAGGTGGTAAATACTTGCTGTAGTATACTTGCTCAAGTATATAAAGGTATTCAATGAATGATAAATTCCTGCCTCTTGGGCCAGGACTCGGGGGCTCGTGCCTGTAATCCCTGAACTTTGGGAGGCCAAGATGGGCGGATGGCTTCAGCTCAGGAGTTCAAGACCAGCCTGGGCAATATGGCGAAACACCATCTCTACTAAAAAAAAAAAATATTAGCCAGGCATGGTGAAAGAATCATCTGAGCCAGGGAGGTCAAAGCTGCAGTGAGCTGAGATTGTGCCACTACACTACACTCTAGCCTAGGCAACAGAGTAGGACCCTGTCTCAAAAAAAAAAAAAAAAAAGAGAGAGAGAAAGAAAAAGAAAAAAGAAAGAAAAGAAAAGAAAAACAAAAAGAAAAAGAAAAATTCTTGCCTCCTTAATAGAATTAATTCCTAGTAATGCTCCCTTGCACTTTTTCAGCACTTTACAATTTTTTAAAGCTCATACACTGTTGTTTTTACTGGGAGGCAATACGTGTAATGCTTAGCAAATGCAGCCCAACTATCTGGGTTCATACATCAGCTCCACCACTCACTAGCCATGTGAACTTGCACAGGATATTTACTTTCTCTGTGCCTCAACTTCCTCATTTGTAAAATAGGATAGTAGCAGTTTCTAACCTCGTTAATACACAGACAGTACTTTGAATAGTGCCCAGAACATAGTACATGCTCTATAAGTATTATCTACTATTATTATTATCAGTGAAATCTTCTTTTGTTGTCACAATGACCTTACAAAATTATTAGATAAGGAGACAGGCTCAGATTGGAGCAATGACTTGTCCAAGAGGTGGCCTTGGAGTCTGGACTCCAGGGTCCTGTCCATAGGGCTGGTCTTGCCCCAATCCCCACTTACTCTTCAGCCTGGATGGAGTCAACAGGGGCCACATAGTTGCTGGGAATGTAGCCAGTTTGTCCGGAGCTGAGAGACCGAGCCTCCCACCAGTCACTTTCACTGTAGGCACAGAACAGGGCATGGTCAGCAGCACCCCCAGCGCCCAAGGCACCCTGGGGCCAGGTGGAGCCACACAGGTCTGCAGAGATGAATCCTGCCAAACCCTCATCTTGGACACCCCCCACCACCGGGGCTTTTTGTCTGCTCTGCCCCAGCCACTGCAGCTTCCCTGGGAGGGCTCGTCCCTGCAGAAGGAATAAGCTCGGGGGCACTTGGGGCTCTTAGCTTCTTCCTTGGGCTCCCCAGCTAGGCTGGGCTGGGGATTGGGAATACAGTGGACAGCTGACTAGGTCACTTCCCCACAGAAAATGGCTACAGATTTCCTTCTGGATAAAATCTAGACTTCTCAATGTGTCTTAAAAAGCCTGACAGAGGCCAGGTGTGGTGGCTCATGCCTGTAATTCCAGCACTTTGGGAGGCCGAGGCAGGCGGATCTCCTGAGGTCAGGAGTTCGAGACCAGCCTGGCCAACATGGTGAAACCCCATCTTTACTAAAAATACAAAAAATTAGCCAGGTGTGGTGGCTCTTGCCTGTAGTCCCAGGATCACTTGAACCCAGGAGGCGGGGGTTACACTGAGCCAAGACTGCACCACTGCACTCTAGCCTGGGAGACAGAGTGAGACTCCAACTCAGAAAAAAAAAAAAAAAAAAAAAAAAAAGCCTGGCAGAATCTGCCTCTGCCTGCCTCTCTAGCCTCTGTTCTCTCCCATTCTGCATCCCATATTTTATGACCCACCTAAGGTGGACCACTCTGTGGTTTTCAGAAGTCATCATTTATTCTCATTCTCTCTCACTCTCTTCCTCTTTTCTTACCTCTTCCTTCACTATCTATTCATTTTTATTTTTTATTTTTTAATTATTTATTTATTGTTTTGAGATGGAGTCTCGCTCTGTTGCCCAGGCTGGAGTGCAGTGGCGCAATCTCAGCTCACTGCAATCTCCACCTCCCGGGTTCAAATGATTCTCCTGCCTCAGCCTCTCAAGTAGCTGGGATTACAGGCATGCGCCACCATGCCCGGCTAATTTTTGTATTTTTAGTAGAGACAGGGTTTCACCATGTTGGCCAGGCTGGTCTCCAATTCCTGACCTCAGGTGATCCACCCGCCTTGGCCTCCCAAAGCGCTGGGATTACAGGCGTGAGCCACTGCACCCGGCGGTCTATTTCATTTTTATAGCCTCAGCTTAAAAATCACCTCCTCCAGTCTGGTGCAGTGGCCCAACACCAACCCCCTCAACCAGCACACCGTTGCAGTCACCCAGGGTTTTTATTGTTATGTACATGTGTTCCCAACTAGGCTGGAGCATTCTGAGGCTAGGGACCAGGTGGGATTCCTGTCTGTGTCCTGCTCCCAGCCCAGGCAGTGTTCTGACCAGGCGGCCTGGTCACTTACGTATTGTTCAGGATGTGGAACTTCTCGCCCTTGGTGAAGGTGAGGTCATCCTCAGTTCGAGCCGCATAGTCATACAGGGCAATGAACAGGGTCACCCCAATCCCTACAGAGTCAGGGCTACTCAGCAGGGTAGGGCATGCGGCAGAAGCCCCAAGGGGGCTGCACCCCAAATTCCTGTTCCCCAGCCAGGTGCTGCACCTCCCCACTCCTTTAGTGGCCCGGTTCCCAAAGGCCTTTGGAGTCCAAGGAACTTCTGATTTGGTCTCCACAGCTTAGGACACACAACTTCAAGCCCATTCCTCCCACCATGGAGGATCCCCTTGTTGCCCACTCCTCTTCCCCACCAAGAAGTCTTCCCATCTGGGAAGTGGCACCTAACAGGGCAAGAAGTTTCTTTTTGTCACTTGCATCTGCCACAGGGTCCTGCCCCTCTCAGCCTGGGAGTAGAGCTTCTTGACCCTCCCCTGCAGACTGTGGTTTCTGATGGTAGGGCTGTACAGACTCCCTCAGCCCATGTGATCTTGAAAGCAGGGTTATATCTGTCACATCCTACTGGAGGCTCCTAAGGGCAAGCCCGCACCTCCTCTTCTTCCCTCAGTTTCTCCCAGGATCCAGGCAGCACCTGCCTCCGGCCCCTTGGACTCACCTGACACACCCCTGATGGTGCCACTATCAAGGAAGCCAGGGTTGATGGCCTGAGAGGAGAAGTTGCTGTAGGTGGGGATGTGGACAAATGGGGATGCAGGCTGGCCCTTAGTGGGGTCAGGCCCATAGTGGTCTGCTGCCCTGTAGCTTCTGAAGTCCCCTTCCAGGCCAGCATCCTCCTTGGCCGTGGCCGCCGGCTCCAATTTCTTGCAGAACACACAGCCCATTCCAGGTTCCCTGCTACAGAATGGGGCATGCCTCACTCAAGGGCCCCTGCCAGGTGCACCACCCCGTGCACACACGCACATGCACACGCTCATACGCTCGTACAGGCACGTGGCTTTCCCTCTTGGGCCTAGATTGGGGTCTTTATCCCTGTAAGGGATAAAGGCGGAACTGGGCCACCTACTGTACCGTTCAGTCTGCCTCACAGTATATCCCCCCTCAGTGCTTCTCTTCCCATTGGCTCATGTCTATATCTCTGGGGCTGGCTTTCTACATTGGGATATTGCTATGCTTATTTGCATATTTTTGCCTCCTATTGCTTTGCTTTTTTTGTTTTATTTTGGGACAAGATCTCACTCTGTTGCCCAGGCTGGAGCGCAGTGGCACAATCATAGCCTGCTGCAGCCTTGATCTCCTGGGCTCAAGTGATCCTCTGGTCTCAGCCTCCTAAGAACTGGGACTACAGGTGCGTGCCAGCACCCCTGGCTAATTTGTTTGAGTTTTAGTAGAGACAAGGTCTTGCTATATTGCTCAGGTTGAGTCCTGTTGCGTTGATGTTTTGTGTTTCTGTGACTCTTTCAGTGTGCTTGTACATGTGTGTCTTTGTGTGTCTCTAAGTATGGGTGAGTTTGCCTGTGTGGGTATGCGTGTGTGTGCAGCTCTTTGTGGATGTCTGTGTGTGCAGGTTTGTGTGTATATGAGAGTGTGTAAAAGTCTCTGTGTATGTGTTTGGCTGCATGTGTATATGTCTGTAAGACTGTGTTTTTGTGCATGTGTTTCTGTGTGAGTGTGTGTGTGCCTGTCTGTGTGAGTGGGTGTCTATGAATGTGCACCTAGCTCTGTGTGGGAGCAGTGTGCCTGTCTCTGGATGTGTGTATCTCTGCATGTGTGTCTATATATCTGCGCATGTTTGTGTGTGAGCGTGTATGAGGCTGTGTGTCTGCACCTGGAGAGTCACTGCAGAGGGGATCAAGGCCATTTCCTGTCGTGGGTCCAGCCTCCAACCTCTCAAGCTGCCTCATTCTGGCTCCCCCATCCGTTACCTAGCAACAGGGTCCTTGTAGGAGGAGGGGGCTGTAAGGAGTTGTGGGGTTCAGGAAGGCCACCCCCACCCTGTTTCCTGACCCTGAAAGCCCTCAGTCCACCCCACTCACCCCTTAGGCCCCTACTCCTGGGTCAGTGGGGCTGCGGCATGATCCTTGGGAGGGGTCAGAGACCTGAGGGTGAGACAGAAGGACAAGGAAGATGAAGTCTCTGCCAGTGTTTCTGTCAGCAGCTGCCCAGCTCCTGCCCTCTTCAGGAAGCCAGAAGGCCCGGGCTCTGCCCCAGCATGACTTCTGCCTTCACATTCCTTCCTATCACCCCTGGCACACTTACACAACCCCCGTCACATAGGCCAAACCACCCACACCAGCTCTCTTTCACACTCATACTCACCTGACACACCAGCACAGTCACACAATCACACTCACAGCATATATTTGCATGAGTGTGCGTGCCAACCCCATCACTCCAATACAGGCTCTAACAAGCCCAAGCTCACAATAGCACACACACATACACATGCACATATACACGTGGTGCCTGCCAGGTTAACAGACGAACACACTCGGACACGCACGATTTTGTACATTATAATCATCCCTCTAACAGGATTTCTATCAAGCCATGCTCAGCTCCCTCACAGTCCCCAGTCACCATCTCCTAAAAACCAGTTCTTCCGGCCGGGCGCGGTGGCTCACGCCTGTAATCCCAGCACTTTGGGAGGCCGAGGTGGGTGGATCACAAGGTCAGGAGTTCAAGACCAGCCTGGTCAATATGGCGAAACCCCGTCTCTACTAAAAATACAAAAATTAGCCAGACATGGTAGTGAGCGCCTATAGTTCCAGCTACTCGGGAGGCCGAGGCAGCAGAATCACTTGAACCCGGGAGGTGGAGCTTGCAGTAAGCCGAGATCGCACCACTGCACTCCAGCCTGGGTGACAGAGCGAGACTCCATCTCAAAAAAAAACAAAAACAAAAAACAAAAAACAATCCTTCCTCTGAACCCTGCTGTGCTCCCAGCCACCCTAGGGTTCCATGTGGTGGCTGAGTGACAGTGGATGCCTGCCTCCAGAGCTCTCCTTCTATCCCCATACCAGAGAAAGGACCAGGTCAGAAGCTGGGGCCACCAGAGTACCTTGGGAAGCCCCACAATGAGCCAACCCTTTTCTGGCAGTGGTATCCTCTGAGCAACAGGGCAGGAGGTCATTGAGCAAGGGTCCCCCACACCCTGCCAGAAACTCTGCCATTGCAACACTCCGAGAGGAACTGACTGCTGAGAGGACTTGGTTTCCTAAGATGTGAGAAGAATGGAGAGTTTAGGGTGGGGCCAAACTTGTGAACCCTGATTTGCCCCAGAGGGGCCCCAAGGTCCTAGAAGCAAGGGCCCCCAGCTTCTCTCTCTCAATCCCCAGTCCAGTCACCCTTACAGATATTCTCTTCCTCTTCTCTCTGTGTCCTATCCTTCCTACCTAGCGCCACTCACCTCTTCCAGGAAGTCTTCCTGGATCCACCAGGTCCAGTTGCCTGGCCGATGGTTCCTTCACATCAGTGCTTTGGTCTCCACCCTAGCCCCATCTGCCCCTCTCACCCTTTGCTATAAGTGTGCTCTCATGTGTGTGTTGGGTGGGGGTGGGGGCATCACACCCATGTGGTGAACTGTGGGGCGGGCTGTGGTGAGAAGCCTGCCCTAAAATAGCCCCTGTTCACTGGGCCCTGCCTGAGACCTTTGCCCCGGGACCCCTCCCTGGGATGAAACCACTGTGTCTAAAAGGCCCCAGGATGCTACATAGTTAGAGCCAGGGCAGAAAACAGAGGTGGAGGACTGGACGCTATCCAGGGCCCAGCGGGAGGGATTTCAGGGACTGGTGAAAACAGAGATGGGGCTGATACGAAAACAAGGGTGAGGCCGGGCACAGTGGCTCACACCTGCTATCCCAGGACTTTGGTAGGCCGAGGCAGGATGATTGCTTGAGCCCAGGAGCTTGAGACCAGCCTGAGCAACATAGGGACACCCCGTCTCTACAAAAAAAAAAAATTTTAATTAGCCGGTCCTGATGGCACCCACCTGTAGTCCCAGCTACTCGGGAGGCTGAGGTGGGAGGATTGCTTAAGCCTAGGAGTTCGAGGCTGCAGGAGCTGTGATTGCACCGCTGCACTGCAGCCTGGGAGACAGAGTAAGACCCTGTCTCTATTTTAAAAAGAAAACAGAAAAACTAAGGGTGAGAATAAAGCCTTCTCACAGGAAGACACACATACACACCTCAAATGGTGCACCGTGCTGATACCCAGATCCACACAGCCCTTCAGACCCCTTCTCAGATGGCACATTACCTCAGCTGCCTCATGCACAGGCTCCAGGCTCCTCTGCACAGATTCTTAGCACAAACATCTTCTAGTGTACACACACCCCATATACACACACCTCCAGCCCTCATCCGTCTGCACATAGATGTGCATGCACACGCATGCACACACACACACACATCCTCTATACAAGAATAGCAAATATAAAATTTATAGCACTTACTATGTGCTGGCCACTGCATTAAGCACTTTACCTATATTATCTCATTTTATCCACACAACCCTGTGATTTAAGTATTGTTATTATTATTAATTTATTTATTCTGAGAGGGAATTTCACTCTTGTCACCCAGGCTGGAGTGCAACGTCATGATCTTGGCTCATTGCAACCTCCACCTCCTGGGTTCAGGCCATTCTCCTGCCTCAGCCTCCTGAGTAGCTGGGATTACAGGCGCCCACCACCATGCCAGGCTAATTTCTGTATTTTTAGTAGAGATGGGTTTTCACCATGTCGGCCAGGCTGGTCTTGAACTCCTGACCTCAAGTGATCCACCTGCCTTGGCCTCCCAAAGTGTTGGGATTACAGGCGTGAGCCACTGCACCCGGCCTAAGTATTATTATTATTGATGAGGCAACTGAGGCACAGAGAGTTTTGGAAACCTGCCCAGGGTTGGCCAGTCACAGTGTCTCATATCTGTAATCTCAGAACTTTGGGAGGCCAAGGCAAGAGGATTGCTTGGGCCCAGGAATTCGAGACCAGCCTGGGCAATATGGCAAATCCCATCTCTACAAAAAAATACAAAAATTGGCCAGGCATGGTGGCTTACGCCTGTCACTGCACTCCAGCCTGAGTGACAGTGAAGCTCTGTCTCAAAAAAAAAAAAAAAAAAACTCCAAAAATTAGCTTGGCATGGTGGCACGTGCCTCGAGAGGCTGAGGCAGGAGGACCACTTAAGACCAGGAGATAGAGGCTGCAGTGAGCTATGATCATGCCACTGTACTCCAGCCTGGGCAACATAGTGAAACTCTGTCTCAAAAAAGAAGGACACAGACATGATGTATCCTGGTGTTTGGCTCCAGAATCTGAGCTTTCAAGCACTTCTCTCCATTGCCTATCACAGATACCGACAGCTGCAGCCATTCCTGCTAGCATACACAAATGCAGATGGCCCCGCACTGTCCCCCCGCCCCCCATGTAGGGACACACACACTCACACACACACACACAGATATACACAGACCTCTCCAGTGACACCGACCCACATAGAGCTCTCCTCTATAGGAGAACGTAGACTTATACAATCTCTCAGGTTCACACACAGATACAATGTTGCCACTTCCAATAATACCCACGTATATATTGCCACAACATATCTAGATCAGACGGAGGGGGTCCCTGAGTTCTGCACGCCCAGTATGGCTGGAAGGGAGAGACTGTCAGCATCTGATAAGGAAGCTCTGTGGGCTCAGGAAGAGCCCTGGCTGGGCTGACAGTGTCGTCAGCAGGCAGAGGTAGGCAGCTCTTGGGTTTTATCACTTCCAAACTTGATGCAGACCAAAGCCCTGGCCAGGCCTGGCTTTCTGGGGACCAGTATGCTGAGGGGTCAGGGGACGTAGGGCACAGGGTATGGCATCTGCATGGCCCAAGGCAGGGAGGGGCCACACTGCATGTAGCCATGTTCATGCTGTTTTGTCAGAGGAAAGAAAGAGATGGGAAAGACAGAAAAAGAAGAGGCAGAAGGAAAGAGAGAGAGAGGCAGAGTATGAGAGATACAGGGAGATAAAGAGAAAGAGCCAGAGACAGCTAGAAAGACAGAAAGACAGACAGATAGAAGGAAGAGACAGAGAGAGAGAAACACAGCGTGGTATGCTGGTAAACTGACTCTCAAAAAAAAAAAAAAAGAAAGAAAGAAAGAAAAAGCCCTGATTTGTCACATTTTCTGATTTCCATGGTGTAAATATTCCCACAATGGCTGATTTAAAGCTACCAAAGTGACTTCCCGAAAGCTGGGGTGGGAGAGACGCACAGAATGAGCTCCCCTGAGCCAGTAACTAGCTGGCTCCAGCACACACTGCCAGAAAGAAACAGAGTCAAAGAGACAGAGGCAGAAACGAGAATTAAGGAGAAAGAGTAACCGAGAGACAGAAGGAAATAGAAATAAGGCCGGGCGCGGTGGCTGACGCTTGTAATCCCAGCACTTTGGGAGGCCGAGGCGGGCGGATCACGAGGTCAGGAGATCGAGACCACGGTGAAACCCCGTCTCTACTAAAAAATACAAAAAATTAGCCGGGCGTGGTGGTGGGCACCTGTAGTCCCAGCTACTCGGAGAGGCTGAGGCAGGAGAATGGCGTGAACCCGGGAGGCGGAGCTTGCAGTGAGCCGAGATTGCGCCACTGCACTCCAGCCTGGGCGACAGAGCGAGACTCCGTCTCAAAAAGAAAAAAAAAAAAAAGAGAAACAGAAAGAGGCAGAGATGAAGAGAAAGAGAGAGAGAGCTAAAGAGACAAGGAGGGAAAAAGACGGAGGGAGAGCAGATTGGGTTCACTCTGCTCAGGCATCTGCATGAAAATAGCCCTAGGACTTGTCATCCTCCCCTTGCTCTGATCTCTATGTGCCACCAATTGTTTGGAGAGTAATTTGACTTCCTAGAAATGCGGGTGGCAGTAAAAATGAGCTAATTTATTAAACGGTTACACAGTGATTAGCATCTCGCCAAGTAATTCCCAGTCATGGTCTTATTTGCTGAACCTATGAGGTGGGTTTATGGCTACCCTTATTTTACAGATGAAGAAACTGAGGCACAGAGATGTTAAGTAACTTGCCCAAGATTACATTGCGAGTAAAGGATGCTAAAGTGCAATGCTGATCAACTTGTTGCCAAAAACCACAGTAACCGCTAGTCCATTCTGTAATCCTAGTAGAAGCAATAATGCGAGCTTGTCCAACTCATGGCCCATGGACCATATGCAGCCCAGGACAGCTTCGAATGTGGCCCAACACATATTAGTAAACTTTCTGAAAACATTATGAGATTTTTTTTGCGTTTTTTTTTGAGATGGGGTCTCACTCTGTTGCCCAGGCTGGAGTGCAGTGGCACAATCTTGGCTCACTGCAACCTCCGCCTCCTGGGTTCAAGTGATTCTTCTGCCTCAGCCTCCTGAGTAGCTGGGATTACGGGCGCGCTGCCAACACACCTGGCTAATTTTTTGTATTTTGAGTAGAGACGGGGTTTCACCATGTTAGCCCGGATTGTCTCGATCTCCTGACCTCGTGATCTGCCCGCCTCGGCCTCCCAAAGTGCTGGGATTACAGGCATGAGCCACCGCACCCGGCCTTTTTTGCAATTTGTTAAAGCTCATCAGCTATCATTAGTGTTAGCGTATTTTATACGTGGCTCAAGACAATTTTTCTTCTTCCAATGTGGCCCAGGGAAGCCAAAAGATTGGACACCCCTGCAATAATGTGTGTCTCTTAAGGAGCACCTAGTGTCCTGAGCCCTGTGCCTCATGCTCTAAATCCTTGATACAGCTGGCAGGGCGCAGGTGCGGGGAGGGAGGGGCGCAGGAGAGAGAGAGAGACAGCCATATCTGCCCAGATTTTCTCAGGCAGTCACTGAATTTGAAGAAGCCAGGTCTCTCTTTTCTCAGCACTGGACTTCGCTGCCTGCTAATACCAGCAAGGGGGCAGCTCAGAGAGTAGCCACAGAATCATTCTGGGCACTTGGTTCTGTTTATAAATATGTCTCTTGAACATCTGGTTTACAGGAGTCGGCCCCGAGCTCCCCATCAGGGTCAAAATCAGGTTACAAGTATCAAACTGAGGTCCAACCCTGGACCACAGTGCTCCCCACTTCAACATCTGCCCTGTTGCCCTCCCCAGCTCCATTCTTCAGTAGCTCTATGACCTTGGGTCTTTGACATAAGCCTCTGAGCCTTAGTTGTTGCATCTGCACCTTCTGAGTAGCTGTTGTGAGGGCTTCATGACATGTGGCTCTTGCCCGATGTGCAGTGGCCAAGTGTGACCAATAGCCAAAACCAGAAAGGCCCCCAGGGACCGTTTACCACTCCCCCTTCTCTTTTGCATAGGGGGAAGTTACTTTCCCAGGATCACACAGCCAGACAAGGGATTCAAAGTCAGGACTATTAATTCAAGTCCAGAGTTCTGTTCCCTCCCCCGTTGCTGCGTTCTCCAAAGCCTGAGCAGGAGATCATGCTGTTCCATGGCAGGAATGTCATACTTCCGGTCGAACACACCACCCCTGTCATATGGCAGCTGGTCACTCAGCAGGGAGGGACCCTGCCTCCCACTCACCCCTACTGCTGGACATAGGAACCCCAGGTCCACCCATCCTTTTTCGAGGCCCACACTTCCCAAAGCTATGCCAGTTCTTTGATGTAGACACAGGATGTCCTGTCCCCACAACCCTCACCAAGTATCTGTGGGATCTAGAGGCAGATTTAGGCTCGAATTCTAGCCTGCCTGACAACTAGCTTAACATTGGGCAAGTCACTTCATCTCCCTGAGCAGCAGCATCTTTGTCTATAAAATAAGAACACAAATGTCCACCTCCGGGGCTTGCTTCTCAGCATCAAATGGGGTCACATCGCTGAAAGCATCAGACATACAGTAAGTGCCCAGTGAACTTTCACTTCCCTCCTTTCCCTTGAGGAAGGTCCTCCGTGGCAGTGACGGTGTGGGACCAGAGGGTACAGGACTGGGCAGGGCTGAGAAGAAAGAAAAGTTCCCAGGGTGAGGTGAGAGGGCTGAGCTGGCCCAGCTGCCTGGGGGATTTCGTCAAAAGGGAACTGGGACTTTGGGCAGGGGCAGGAAACCACCACCCTGCAAGAGTTCCGGCTTCTCCTCCAGGCTCTGGGCTGGCTGGGGGCAGGCCAGGGCTGGAGGGGCAGGGAGCAAGGCTGAGGTCTGCAGGTGACTCCCATCCCACTGTGCCGCATCTCTCACTAGGCCCTGTCCCCCAGACTGGGCGGGCTTCCATCCCTCACCCCCAGTCCTCTCACCAAGACCCTCCACCAGGCTGGATGCCAGTGCCTTTGCTGAGGCCCCCACCACTCATTAACTCGCTTTCTTTCTTTCTTCTTCTGCCTCCTGAAGAAGACATGCCCACCCAACCCCGTCTGACTCCACCATCGCCGTGGTGAGGCCAGGTGTGTGCAGGAGGTGTCGGGGGTGGTCTTTACCCTCCATGTGGTCCCGAGGCCATCAGCCGTTTTTCTGCTTCTTGTGGGTAAAAGTGGTTTTCCACCTGTTGCTGAAAACCACCCACCGGCCTCTAAAACACGGCGCTTTAGGTGCCATCTGGCCTGGGACTCAGGATTTTCAGGAGATGGGAGCCATGGGGGCGGGGGTCCAGGGGCAGCCAAGGGATGGGAGTCTAGATTTCACAGTGTGGCCAGACAGGGAGCCCCCTCCCCGGTCCCTCAGGGGAGGGGGGCGGTGAGGGGGACATCCTGCCTTTTCCCACCTTAGGTCAGCCCAGTCTGCTCTGCGTGGGAAGAGCCCTGGACCCTACCTCCCCAGCTCTGGGGTTCCCTGCCCAGCCTCCTGAGGTCGGGCCACTTCCTTTGCCAGATCAGCCCCAGGTGGCTGCAGAGAACACCCAGACACCCACCCATATGCTCAAGGGTTCATGCTCATTCACTCAGAGCCCAAAACATACAAACACTCCCACCCTCACTGGAGGAGGGCGTGAGAGCACCTACTCACTGGAACGGGAAGTAGTCATGAAGCCCCCGAACCCCACACCCTCCTTCCCGGAGAGCACACGAAACTTGGTAGGAACGAGGTAAGGACTCAGGCCTCAGCTCAGGCTACATCAGAGACCAGATGTCCTGGACTCCTGGTCCCTACTGTTGGCCCTGCAGGTTGCCAACTCCCAAACCTCCATCTTCCCATCTGTGAAGTGGGAACAGGGTCCTGCTCTCCCATTAGCACCACAGTCGGAAGGATGCCAAGGACATCAGGGCCTCTGACAGTACACACCTGAGGGGCGGCCAGCTGGGTGCGGCAGAGAGGGTGTGAGACAGATTTCAACTCTGCTGACCTCCCCAGTGTGGGCTCTCATCAGAGCCATAAACTACTCAGACGCCAACTGTGTGCTGGTCCCTGGAAGCCCTGTCAGTGAGAGCCGGGCCGTCTGGTCCCCTCCATGCTTTTTGTTGTTTTTTACAGACAAAATCTCACTCTCTCACCCAGGAGCTCTCACTGCAGCCTTGAACTCCTGGGCTCCAGCGATCCTCTGGCCTCAGCCTCTGGAGTAGCTGGGACTACAGGCAGGTGCCACCACTTCTGGCCTTCCGGCTAACTATATTTTTGTGTAGAGACAGGACAGGGTGACCCTGTGCCGCCCAGGCTGGTCTCCTCTGCATGCTTTTGAGAAGGTGAAGGGGAGGCTCGCTGAGTCAGGGATAGCCCTTAACCCTTCAGGACACTCAGCAAAAACTGCTTTCTGCACCTGATTGTCGTGGGGAAAGGGTGGACACGAGGATAATTTCTCCCCATAGTTCAGATGAGGAAAATGAGGCCCAGAGAAGCCCTGTAACTTGCCTACAGTCACACAGCAATTAAGGGCCCAGTCTTGCTAAGAACCCAGCTCCCTCAAACAGCAGATCCTCCACCCCAGGATCCCTGAACACACAGCGGCATCGCCTCCTACCTCGGTCGGGAAGCCCACCCCCCACCCACCAGACCGAGGATTGAAAAAGGGGGCGAAGGCGGAGAGCAAAGGGGGCTGCGCCCACCAGGAGCCCCGCGGCGGCCCCAGCGCTGCCCGCCCTCGCGTTGCCACGGAGGCAGCCCCTGCGGGCACCCGCGGTCAAAGGCAGGATTTCCGTCGGGGCGGCAGCAATTCCCGGATCCCGCGGGGAGCGCGGGCCGAGACGGCCGCGGGCGCGGAGGGGGCGCCCGGAGAGGCCCGTCCCTGCCGAGGGCGGGGACTTCCTCAGGAAGCGGGGACCCACGCCTCGCGCGCCGGGCAGGAGTCCCCTGCAGCCCGGAACCCACCGCAAGGGCGGGCCGAGAGGGTCGCGGCCGCTTACGTTACCCTGCGGGCTGTGGGCTTCGCCCCGACTTCGGCCGGCTCGGAAGAGGGGAACTTCCTGGACCCGCAATTGCACCCCAGGTTCTCCGTCCTCCAGAAGTCGTTCTCCTCGACCCCCTTCCCGCCAGCTCCCCTACCTGCTCCCTCCAGCTCCCCCACCTGCTCCCTCCAGCTCCCCCACCCATTTCCCCCTCCTGGACCCATCAGACCCGTCGGCTGCTCCCCAAAGTCCCACTCTCACCATCCCTTCAGTTTCTCCCCCAGACCCTCCTGGGGTTCCCCTTAGTCCTTCTCCCCCGCCTGTCTTAGCCCCCTTCCTAAACTCTCATCAGTCGCCTCCATTTTACCCACTAGGCCTTTTTGGGGGTCCCTTTGGTCGGCTTCCCCCGTGCTCCCCTCCGCCCTCTCCCCCAGGTTTATCAGCCTTGCTTTCCAGGTCTCCGGTTTTCCTCCTTAGGCCTTTTCGGGTTGGGGTCCCTTTGGCTGTCACCTTGCTCAGGTGTCCCCCCACCCCCAGGTTCAGGCTTCTCTTCCCCTCTACCCCCAGTCCTCTCTCCAGAGCCTCGAGGGGGAGGGCACTGCTTGACCTGCCCAGCCCCCACCCGAAGCTGTCGCTTACCTGGAGCCCAATTCTGCCCGGCCCCGGGGTGAGCCAGGGGTGAGCCAGCCGGGGCTCCAGCAGCCGCGAGTGCCGGCTTGCGGGGAGAACTGGGGTGCTGCCCGCCTCTGACCGCCGCCTCTGCTGGGCAGGGAGGAGGAAGCCGCCTCGGACTTCTCTTATTGCAGTCACGGCGGGCGGGCGGTGATGGTGGCGGGGGAGACAGTCACGCCCCAGCCCCAAGCCAGCTGCCCGCAGCGAGGAGGCGCCCCCAGATCCTGGGACCACCCGCCCCCACCTTCCTCCTCCCCGGTTTACGGGAGGTCGGCTCTGTCACCCTCCGGACCTGAGTCCCCAGCCCGGCCTTCCCAAAGGCCCCCTCCAAAAGTGCAGTTTCAGCACCCCCGAAGCACCTGCTCTTTTAGGATAATTGAATTGGAGGTTAAGAGGGGTCTTTCTCCGTCACTGAGGACCAGATCCGGACGGGCCTTACTCCAGTTCTGGCAGCCAGTTGACTTCAGACTGCTGTCACCAGAGCCACTGGACATGGATCACATGGACCCTGTCAGCATGCCTTCCCTTCCTCAGGGGCTGGGCACTGGGGACACAGGGCTGTTAAGGGTGGTGAGCAGCAGAAGACCCTTCCCTTAGGAAACTGCCTTTCAGAGGAGTGGGAGGGGTGTCAGCCTCCCCCACGCACCCAAGTTTTAGAAAAACCAGTAACTGGCTGGGGGCAGTGGCTCAGCCTGTAATCCCAGGACTTTGGGACGCTGGGTGGGAGGACTGCTTGAGCCCAGGAATTCCAGACCAGCCTGGGCAACATCAGGAGACGCCATCTCTACCAAAAAAATTTTTTCTTAAATTAGCTGGGTGTGGTGTTTTGCACCTGTGGTCCCAGCTACTGCGGAGGCAGAGGTGAAAGGATTGCTTGAGTCAGGCAGGCTGAGGCTGCAGTGAGCTGTGACTGAGCTACTGCACTCTAGCTTGGGTGACAGAGCAAGACCCTGCTTTAAAAAAGAAAAAATGTGGGTTTTGTTGCAGAAAATGAATTTAAAAAAAAAAAAAAAGAAAGAAAAGGCCAGGAGCCGTGGCTCACGCCTGTAATCCCAGCACTTTGGGAGGCCAAGGTGGGCGGATCACGAGGTCAGGAGATCGAGACCATCCTGGCTAACACAGTGAAACCCCATCTCTACTAAAAATAAAAAAATTAGCCGGGCGTGGTGGCGGGTGCCTGTAGTCTCAGCTACTCAGGAGGCTGAGGCAGGAGAATGGTGTGAACCCGGGAGGCGGAGCTTGCAGTGAGCCGAGATCACTCCACTGCACTCCAGCCTGGGCGACAGAGCGAGACTCCGTCTCAAAAAAAAAAAAAAAAGGAAGAAAAACTGAGTATCTTAGAATATGTGGAAAAAGATTTTTAAAAACAAAAAGAGAAACAGCATCCTCTATCAGTTCCAGTCTCTCTGTCTGATAGGGATCCCTGACCCCTCCTCAATCTGGGGTTCAGTCCCCACTCCCACCACTGTTACTTCAGCCTTAAAGCAAGAACCTGGAATATCCCTCCTGTCCAGGAGAGGAAGAGGTGTGGTGGGGAGGGCTGTTTGGTGGAGAAGGATGTGTCTGTTGGGATGTGGTGAGAGGCAGGGAGGTGTGTGTAAACACAGAAGTGTGTGTGTGCGTGTGTGAGAGAGAGAGAAAGAAAGCAATGACATGATGACTTTGCTTTTGGAATCAACAACTAGGCCATGGCATGCAGGCAAGTGTGTTTCTTTGTATGGGCAGGGGCATGTGGGGATGTGTGTGTGCATGCGTACACATGCTCAAGTGTGGCCCAATGTGCCTGGGGTAACAGAGTGGTGGGATGGAGATAAGAATGCTTTTCTCTTAGGAAATGGGAGGAGGGATGAGGACGAAGACAGAAGAGCCAGTGGCGGTGCAGGGTCTCTGGAAGAGTGGCCTCACCCTAGCTGGGCAGCACCACCTCTGCCATCAAATGCTCCCTGCCTGGCCATCGGCCCACATGTTCAATTAGCAAACAAGCAGACATTTATCATTGTGTCTTAGGTGCCAGCCTTAGGGAACACAGAGATGAGAGACTGGTCCCTGCTCTTGGGGGACCCCCCCCAATCTATCATGCTCGCTCTGTCATCCTTCAAGGTCTGGCTCACAGGCATCTGCTCAAGAGGCCTTTGCTGATTGCTGCCTCTACCCACTCCGAACCCCCAGCAGAACCTCAGCATCTTCTGCCTGGTGCACCACTGGTTCCTGGGGGAGGGGTGTGTGGGATATGTTTTCCTCAAGGGCAGGGGTCTGGCTCTTGTAGATGCCTCCAGTACCCACACAAGGCCCGGCACACGGTAGCAGGCTTTCTGTGTATAGGAACACATGAATCAACCAAAGGACAAAGGAATTAACAGGTGGACAAAGGAAAGCCCAGTGGAAAACTAAATAATGGAAGGTAGGAAAGAATGAAGGAAGAAATTCAAGAATTGATGACTGAATAAGCAAATAAATGGAAGAACAAAATAACATTGCTTCTCAGGCCGGGCATGGTGGCTGACGCCTGTAATCCCATTGTTTTGGGAGGCCAAGGCGGGCGAATCACTTGAGGTCAGGAGATGGAGACCAGCCTGGCCAACTTGGTGAAGCCCTGTCTTTACTAAAAATACCAAAATTAGCTGGGTGTGGCGCCGGTGCCTGTAATCCCAGCTACTCAGGAGGCTGAGGCAGGAGAATCGCTTGAACCCAGGAGGCGGAGGTTGCAGTGAGCGGAGATTGCGGCACTGGGCTCCAGCCTGGGCAACAAAGCAAGACTCCATCTCAAAAAAAAAAATTGCTTCTACTTTTTAAAATATGTGTTGGGCCACATTAGTCCCTTGCTTAAAATCTCCCAGTGCCTTACCTTTCATTTTGCTTGGAAAAATAAAAATACAATACATACGATACCATAATAATAAAGAATAATAAAATCCAGCAGCTTTGTCCTGTCCTCTGAGGCCCTGTGTGCTTGGCCCCTGCCTCCTCTCCAGTCCCAGCTTTAGCCATCTTTCCCTTTACCCACATTTGGATCTTTTTCAGTTCCTAGAATACACTGAACTTTTGTCTCAGGGCCTTTTTACATGGTGTTCCCTCTTCCTTGGAAGTTCTTCTTCTTGCCCTTCACAGTACTGCTTCCTTTTTATTCTTCGATTGAAGGGCCGTCTCCTCAGGGAAGCCTCTCCTGACTGCCACATCTAAGAAGGTCTCCTTATTCTTGGTCTCAGCATCCAGTTTGTCTCCTCTATGGCCATCACAATCTGGAATTATATATTTCTGTGTTCATTGCTTTTTGTCTCTGGACCTCTCTTGACCAGATTAGGGCACTGACCCAATCTGAGGTCAGGAGACAGCTGGCACTTCTTAGGACGAGAAAAGTGCATTCTATGCCCTCATTCATCCTTTCAGAATAACCTTGATTAGGAACACAGACTCTGGGCCCAGACTGCCTGGTTTGCAGACCAACTCTGCCTCTTCCTAGCTCCATGACCTTGGACACGTTATTTCACCTTTTTTTTTTTTTGAGACACAGTCTTGCTCTGTCTCCCAGGCTGGAGTGCAGTGATGTGATCATGGCTCGCTGTAACTCCCAGGTTCAAGTGATTCTCCTGCCTCAGCCTTCTGAGCCACCACACCCAGCTAATTTTTGTATTTTTAGTAGAGACAGGGTTTCGCTCTCTTGGCCAGGCTGGTGTCAAACTCTTGACCTCAAGTGATCCGCCTGCCTTGGCCTCCCAAAGTGCTGGGATTATAGGTGTGGGCCACCGTGCCCCGCCCAAGTTATTTCACCTTTCTGTACCTCAGTTTCCTCATATGTAAAATGGAAATTTAGTAGACCTCACCTCACAGAAGTCTTGAGAGAAATCAGTGAGCTGTTAGAGGAGTGTTTGGCACATAGTAAATACCACATAAGTATTCACTATCATTCATTCATTCATTCGTTCATTCATTCATTCATTCAATTAAACCTCAACTCTCTGACCACAGTTTCCTATCCTTTCAGCCCATGTACTCACAAGCTCCTTGAAAACAATTCTAAGTTGGGTGTGGTGGCTCACACCTGTAATCCCAGAACTTTGGGAGGCTGAGGCGCCAGGATCACTTGAAGCCAGGAGTTCGAGACCAGCCTGGGCAGCCCAGGAGTTCGAGGCTGCAGTGAGCCATGGTTGTACCACTGCACTCTAGGCTGGGTGACAGAGCAAGGCCCTGTCTCTAAATAAATAAATAAAACAATTCTAAAAACGGATACCAAAATCAAAAATCAAAGCCCATCAAGCCCAATGAGACCTCTCTCATCCATTTCCCAGCTAGCCATCACTCTCCTCCTCTTCTCACTCCTGCTTTCAACCAGCCTAGATTCTGCTGTCAGTCCTTATGGTCATTCGTTGCAAAGACCTGGCACTGTCCGGCCTCCCTCTCCCTCCCTCTCCCTCCAGTGTACCTGCCTGGAAAACCCAGGCCTGCAGGAATCTAACCATTTACCTTCTTTTTTTTTTTTTGAGACAGAGTTTTGCTTTTGTTGCCCAGGCTGGAGTGCAATGGCACGATCTCGGCTCACCGCAATCTCCTTCTCCCAGATTCAAGCGATTCTCCTGCCTCAGCCTCCCGAGTAGCTGGGATTACAGACATGCACCACCACGCCCAGCTAATTTTGTATTTTTTTTTTTTTTTTTTTTTTTTGAGATGGAGTCTTGCTCTGTCGCCCAGGCTAGAGTGCAGTAATTTTGTATTTTTAGTAGAGACAGGGTTTCTCCATGTTGGTCAGGCTGGTCTCAAAGTCCCAACCTTAGGTGATCCACCTGCCTTGGCCTCCCAAAATGTTGGGATTATAGGCATGAGCCACTGCCCCTGACCTCCCTTACCTTCTAAATGTGGAGGAGAAAACTGCTTGCTATGCAGACAGGGCCGCAGCTCCCAGCCTCAATAGGACACTAACCAGGCCCAGCAATCCTCTGGTGCATTTCTCACTAAGCAGGCCCTATCACTCCGCCCAGATGAGCAGCTCACACTTTTTCTTTTGTCTTCCAACGTCCTACCCCATCTCCTTCTTCTCCACCTGGATTCGAAATCCTCTCACCTTCTGGGGATGTTACACCTCTGTAACTCCATCTCTCGTACCATCCAGCTTTCCCTTACACAGAGTTATCCTCTTGGCCTACAAACACATTCTAGAATCTCTTGTTTACAAAGAAAAAACAAAACCCTTTCCTTAGAGAATTAAGCATTTATCCTGCCTTTTTAAGGAGAAACTGTGGTTCATTTCTAGTTGAAGATCCTCTTTGTAGAAAAATGCCAGCTAAAGCTGGGTGCGGTGGCTCACGCCTGTAATCCCAGCACTCTGGGAGCCTGAGGCGGGTGGATCACCTGAAGTCAGGAGTTCAAGATCAGCCTGGCCAACATGGTGAAACCCCGTCTCTACTAAAAATACAAAAAATTAGCCGGGTATGGTGGCGGACACCTGTAATCCCAGCTACTCCAGAGGCTGAGGCAGAAGAATTGCTTGAATCTGGGAGGCGGAGGTTGCAGTGAGCCGAGATTGAGGAACTGCACTCCAGTCTGGGCAACAAGAGCAAAACTCCATCTCAAAAAAAAAAAAAAAAAAAAAGGGCGTGGTGGCTTATGCCTGTAATCCCTGCACTTTGGGAGATTTCGGTGGGCAGATTAACCAGAAGTCAGGAGTTCCAGACCAGCCTGGCCAACATGGCAAAACCCCGTCTCTACTAAAAGTACAAAAATTAGCCAGGCGTGGTGGCGGGCGCCCATAATCGCAGCTACTCAGGAGGCTGAGGCAAGAGAATCACCTGAACCCGGAAGGCAGAGGTTGCTGTGAGTCGAGATTGTACCACTGCACTCCAGGCTGGGCAACAAGAGCAAAACTCTGTCTCAAAAAAAGAAAAAGAAAAAAAGAAAAATGCCAGCTAGATGTGAGCGCACAGCAAGATGGTGGCTGCCTACAGGACAAGAGAAGAAACCTCAAAATAAAACCCACCTTGCCAGCACCTTGATCTTGGACTTCCCAGGCTCCAGAAGTATAAGAAAAAGAAAGAAAGAAAGAAAATGCCCACTAATAAATATAGAAGGAATGTGAGAACTGGAAAAACTCCATTTAAAAAATTTTTATTTTTATTTTTATTTATTTATTTTCTTTTTTTTGAGACGGAGTCTCGCTCTGTCGCCCGGGCTGGAGTGCAGTGGCACGATCTCGGCTCACTGCAAGCTCCGCCTCCTGGGTTCACGCCATTCTCCTGCCTCAGCCTCTCCGAGTAGCTGGGACTACAGGCGCCCGCCACCACGCCCGGCTAATTTTTTGTATTTTTAGTAGAGACGGGGTTTCACCGTGGTCTCGATCTCCTGACCTCGTGATCCGCCCGCCTCGGCCTCCCAAAGTGCTGGGATTACAAGCGTGAGCCACCGCGCCCGGCCTTTATTTTTATTTTTTGAGACGGAGTCTCACTCTTTCACCCAGGCTAGAGTGCAGTGGTGCGATCTTAGCTCTAACTGCAACCTCCGCGCCCCTCCCCCCACCCCAGGTTTAAGTGATTCTCATGCTTCAGCCTACTAAGTAGCTGGGACTACAGGTGCCTGCCACTATGCCTGGCTAATTTTTGTATTTTTAGTAGAGATGGGGTTTCACCATGTTGGCCAGGTTAGTCTCGAACTGCTGGTCTCAAGTGATCCACCTGTCTCAGCCTCCCAAAGGGCTGGGATTGCAGGCATGAGCCACCGTGCCCAGCCAGGAAAAACTCCATTTTGTAATCCCAATTACATCACTGATTTAAGGAATCATCAATGGTTGATTGATGGTGGTGTCTCACCACCTGTAATCCCAGCACTTTGGGAGGCCAAGGCAGGCGGATCACTTGAGGTCAGGAGTTCAAGACCGGCCTGGCCAACGTGGCAAAACCCTGTCTCTACTAAAAATACAAAAATTAGTGGGGCGCGGTAGCATGCACCTGTAGTCCCAGCTACTCAGGAGGCTGGGGCTGGAGAATTGCTTGAACCCAGGAGGTGAAGGTTGCAGTGAGCCGAGATCATGCCACTGCACTCCAGCCTGAGTGACAGAACAAGACTCTGTCTCAAAAAATAAATAAATAAATAAATAAAAATAAAGAATCATCAGTGATGTCCAGCAGGGTCGGTTCCTGGTGAGGGCTGTCTCCCTGACTTGCAATGGCTACCTTTGATGTCTCTTATTTTTTTTTTTTTTTTTTTTTTTTTTTTTTGAGACAGAGTCTCGCTGTTGCCCAGGCTTGGGTGGCGTGGTGTGATCTCAGCCCCCTGCCGGCGCCGCCCCCCCGGGGTTCCCCTGGAGTGCAGTGGTGCGATCTCAGCTCACTGCAGGCTCTGCCCCCCCGGGGTTCACGCCATTCTCCTGCCTCAGCCTCCCGAGTAGCTGGGATTACAGGCGCCCGCCACCTCGCCCGGCTAGTTTTTTTTTTTTTGTATTTTTAGTAGAGACGGGGTTTCACTGTGTTAGCCAGGATAGTCTCGATCTCCTGACCTCGTGATCCGCCCGCCTCGGCCTCCCAAAGTGCTGGAATTACAGGCGTGAGCCACCGCACCCGGCCTATGTCTCTTAATTTTTTTAAATTTAAGGCCGTGTCTCGCTCTGTCACCCACGTTGGAGTACAGTGATACAATCACAGCTCACTGCAGCCTTGACCTCTTGGGCTCAAGCGATCCTCCCACCTCAGCCTCCCGAGTAGCTAGAACCACAGGAATGTACAAGTACACCCGGCTAATTGTTTATTTTTTGTAGAGACAGAGTCTCAGCATGTTGCCCAGGCTGGTCTGGAACTCCTGGGCTCAAGTGATCCTTCTGCCCCCCAAAGTGCTGGGATAACAGGGGTGAGACACCATGCCAAGCCTAGTGTCCCTTTTTATAAGGACACTAACCCTATGAGATCAGGGTCCTACCCTTATGATTTCATTTAACCTTAATTACTTCCAGAAGGCCTCGTCTCCAAGTATAGTCACATCAGGGGTTAGGGATCCAACATATGACTTTGGGAAAGACAAAATTCAATCCATCACAGATGCTAAAACCACTAGGTGAAAAGTTTAAAGAAGACTATGTTGGCACAGTGTGAAAGGAGCCCCACACAGATGATCTGGCATTTGCAAAGAGGATCACTCCTTTTCCATGAAGAGATCTGGTGGACGCCCCATAACCGTGCTTCCTATGTATGTGTATACCATCACTACGAATAATTCTTTTTTTTGGCTGGGCGTGGTGGTTCATGTCTGTAATCCTAGCACTTTGGGAGGTGGAGGCGGGTGGATCACATGAGGTCAGGAGTTTGAGACCAGCCTGGCCAACACGGTGAAACCCCGTCTCTACTAAAAATACAAAAGATTAGCCAGGCATGGTGGCGGGCACCTGTAATCCCAGCTACTCAGGAGGCTGAGGCAGGAAAATCGCTTGAACCCGGGAGGCGGCTGTTGCAGCGAGCCGAAATCACTGCACTCCAGCCTGGGCGACAGAGCAAGACTCTGTCTCAAAAATAAATAAATCAATAAATAAATGTTGTCATAAAAAAGTCAGGAGTAGAGGGTGACCGTTTTGTATTATAAGGGACTTCAAAGAGACATCACCGCCAAATGCAATGTATACACCTTGGTTGATTTCTTCGATAAAAAGACCCAACTCTCATTGTGCATATTAGTTGCTGTGTTTTTCTCTCTCCCTCCTTGACTTTGGACTAGGTTTTGTCGCTTTAACTTAGCACAGTTCAACTAGCATCTTGCAGCGTCTGGCACCCACTAGGTGCTTAATAAAGACTGACTGAAAAAACAGGAATGAAGGAAGGACAAAACTTTGTCTAGTGGAGAGTGATGACTTCTCAGAGGATTCTGAAGGACAAACAGGTTGCCCACAGGTGAAATCTCTGATTCAGCCTCCCACTCAGTGGCTCTAGTGCCAGACATGACACTCATTTTTGGGGAACCCAAACAGCAGAACTCTGACCAGCGGGTGGAGACTGATTTCATCTCAGGGGCAGGAAGCACCACAGCAGTGGGAATAACTCAGCAGCAGAATAGCTGGTCTCAGGAGGTACCAGGGTGAGCATGCAGAGGGGATGCACACGGACTGACCTCATGCACAGGCAGGAAATGCAGCTGCATGGTGACCCCCACCACAAGTCCCACCACCAAGCCTTTGCCCAAAGGTCCTCCCACCCGGCGGTCTCTCTGTCCTCTTTTGGCCCAGGCTCAGCCTCCGAGACAGCGGTATTTTCTCCCTTCTCTAAGCCCTGAACGCTTCCTGTGTGCACCACCAGGGGTCCCGTGGCACGACGTGCCTTTTTCGGGCAGGCAGCTCTGCCTGGATAAGAAGCAAGCCTCTGACAGGTTGTGCGAACTTGACCAAGTGTCTGCCTCTCTCTGGGCCCCTGTTTCCTTTTTTGTACAAGGACAAGGTGGGACAAGGTGCCCCAAGAGGCCTGTTCAACCTTCAAATGTCTTTCTTGGAGTCTGGTCCTCTAGTCCTCTATGGCACTGGGGACTCCTAGGGGACAGGGACGATACAGCCTGAGGCCCCTGCCAGGGACCCCCAGGAACAGACCCAGCTTATCACCCCACAGTGTGGACATGCTGTGGTGATACTGTCACCTCCATTCTTGCTAAAGGCAGCATGGCTCAAATTTAGGACCCACAAGTTACTGGCTGTATGATCTTAGGCAAATGTCTTAACAACTCTGGGCTTTAGTTTCCAACCAATAAAACTAGAACAGTAATATCTGATTATCAGGATGAGGAGAGTAAAGGAAATGATGGCTTCCAAAGTATCTTGTACATAGCAGGTATATAAAAATCTGTCAGGAGCCAGGAAGGGAGGTCTGATGAGGAGTTTTGGAATCTCTCCCATCACCACCCCAGATTCTAGTCTCTTCATCGTCACAAGCTGCTTTATGCAGAGAGAAATACTACATACCATATGTCTAGATCTAAAGTAGGCCTGGCACATAGTAGGTGCTCAATACATATTTGTCAAATGACAGATTAATCTTATAACCAATATCTTACTTGAGCCTGAAGCAAACTGGTAAGGGGCAAGACAAAGGTACAGTTATTATCTCTGCTTCAAAGGTGAAGCCACTGTAGCTCAGAGAGGGAAAGTGACTTACCTAAGGTAACACAGCAGAGTTGGGCTTGGAACCCAGTTCCCTTCAGTTGTAGAACCCATAATAATGTCCCCCATCCATGCAGCCACTTTATAGACAGATTGCTAGACTCTGCCTATGCTCACTCTCACATAAGGGAGTATCCCGGGGGTGGTGCTTTGCCAAACACAAAGCAGGGCCGGCAGGCCAACCCTGTCCCAGGGGCCCCACTCTGCTCCCTGATGATCCAGAGCCTGTGCTGGGTCACTCTGCTCCTTGGCTGGAGGCAGCTTGGCCTTGGCCTAGCAGACCCACGGAGCCACAGGACAGGTGTCTTAGCGCAGCAGGATGGGGAACCTGGGCCAAGTACGGTGGCTGAGCCTGTGGGACTACCTCTTGGGGCTGACCCACCCAGGGGGCTCACAACAAGTCAACCTGGCAGGTCAGGAGTGTGCCATCCCCCAGGGCCTGGGTGCCCCCAACTTTCGGTGACTGCTGCCATATTTATGGTCAGTGAGACTTTTATTCTGGGGGTGGTAGGAGGGTTTCTAGAGTGGGTGGACTCTACCTGCCTGGAGTGCAGTGAGGAAGCCAGTGGGGTCATCACACAGCCTCCTCCCACCAGGAGTGCTTCTGCGTCCCTACACAGATGTCCAGGAGCCATCTGAAGCCTAGGAGGACATGAGAACAAGCAGAGACCAGAGTGAGGAGCACCGTAGTGCACTCTGGGGAGGCCGTGGAGTCCATCTTTCCCTCAGGGCAGGACAGAGCATTATAGAGGGGCTGGAGGTGATGGAATGGGGATTATCACTGGGGGTGGGAGTGAGGGCTGGGGTATTAAAGTGGAGTGCAGAGTATTCGAATGGGTGCTGGACTATTTCAAGGGGATTGGAATATTTAAAGTTGGAGCAACAATTTCAAGTTGAGGCTGGGCTTTGAGAGTGGAGTGGAGGTTTGCCATAGGGGCTGGAGAACTTCCGAGATGATCGGAGTATTGCACAGTGGGGGCTAAAGAGTTTCACAAAGGCTGGGCTATTTCAGAAGGTGCTGGCATATTATGGGGAGTGGGAGAGGACCTAGAGTATTTCAGTGACATGCTGGAGTCTTCCAGGGTAGGCTGGTATATTTCAGAGGTGAGTGAGAATGGTGTATGCCCTTGGAGGCTGCCCAGGGAGCCCCCTTCAGCCCTGAGTCTGCAGGTCAAGGATCCTGGGGGTCCCTAGGAGTCTAGTCTTCTGCTTTCTCCTGTCCACCAGGGCAGGTCAGGACTGAGCCCTCCAGCTCCGCCACAGCAGTCCTTCTGCATGTGCCAAAAAGTGACACCAGGGATCATGGGCCTTGGGGGCCAATGTCTGCTGTTTATTTCCAAGTCAGTGGCACTAAGGAGCAGCCAGTCCCAGGGCACCCAATGTAAAGCATCCTGCTTGAGCTTTGGGGCTTCCAGGTAAGGACCAGGTCAACCTGGCCATCCCTCTGCCTGTGGGGAAGTCTCCCTTCCCTCCCCCACAGCTCTCTCCCAAGAGTGGGACTCCCAGATGAAGTAGGGAGCATTCCTGGGCACAGAACCTTCTGCTTCCGGGGGTGTCTTTGCAGTCTGCTTCCATCTCTCCTGCTTTGATGGGAGGCTTGCTAATTTCCTGAGTATGGGCGCTCTGTTGGGCTTTGCCTCAGTGGCTCCTGGACCTCCCATAACTTGTGAGATCTGAGGACCTTGGGGGCCAGGAGTGCTTGATACTAGAAAGGGTATCAGTGGGTGGTGGAGGGAAGAGGTTAGTGCCAGTTCTGGGTGACATCAACCCCCCAGGGGACAATTCCTATCCATTACATCAGGCACTGCTTTAGCAACTTACTGGGCTCTCACTTTGACAAGCACGAGTGGAATTATGCCAACTTCACCAGCTGCTGTTCACACCACAACACATTCCACCTTCCCTAGAGTGAGTGGCCCCAGAGGCTAACTTGACATAGGCTAGAACCCCTGACACGCTCCCTTCCAGAGCACCAACTCTGTGCCTCCTGTGTCCACACACCCCAGCCACACCCCAGATGCGCAATGAGGTGGCACAATGCTGTGGTTCCTCAGTGTCAGGTGTGGGGCCAGGACCTCCCCCCGTATTGGGCTATGTCCCCACCAGCCTGGAGACTGTCCCCTCACCCGCCAGCTGACTCAGGTTCCCTGGGAGTCAAGGCAGTCTGGGAGTTGGGGGCTCTCAGTGGTCCCCTAAGCCTTATCAGTATGAGAGGAGGGAACACAAAATTGTCCCTCTGAGACAGGAGGCCAGTTTGGCTTGGCATATGCTCAGGCCTGGAGTTCCCACCAGAGAAGCAAAAGAAGGAAGGGAGGAGGAAACACCATTTATTGAGCACTTACTGTGTGCCAGATCCTGTCTAGACATTTACATACATTCTCTCCCTGTGGTAGAATCACTCTGTTATGTGGATAGAGAAACTGAGGCCAGAGAATTCCAGAGACTTTCCCAAGGTTACGCAGCTAGTGCATGAGTGAAACAGCTGGGGCGTGGCCCAGAGTCTGTCTGAATTGACTAACGTTGCCTCCTCTCCATAACCCTGAAATGGGCCTCTGGACAAATCCTGACTCCTCCATCTACTGTCTGGATGACCTTGAACAAGTTGCATCAACTCTTTAAGCCTCAGTCTCCTCATCTGTAATATGGGTATATTAGTAAAAACCCATGTGATGTGATGAATTGGGATGACGCATGTGAAGTGCCTGACATGTAAGTGCACCGTCACTGTTGGACAATATGACCTTTGGAGCTCTTACGGAAGAGACATAGCCCTGCCCCCTGTTTGAGGAAAGATATAAAGCTCTGTTTTCAGGAACCCCCAGTCCGAAGGAGATACCCCCTTGCTTAACATCACCAGGGCCGGGAGAAGGAAGAGGGCAGGATGGAGTGGACCACAAGCTACAGAAAGGTGGTCTCTAGCACCAGGTTAATTTTGAAAGACTCTCCCGTAGGGTCAATTTCATTGTCTATACACACACACACACACACACACACACACACACACACACACACACATATTTTTGAGACGGAGTCTCGCTGTGTCCCCCAGGTTGGAGTGCAGTGGCGCGATCTTAGCTCATTGCAAGCTCCGCCTCCCGGGTTCACGCCATTCTCCTGCCTCAGCCTCCCGAGCAGCTGGGATTACAGGTGCCCGCCACCACACCCAGGTAATTTTTGTATTTTTAGTAGATATGGGGTTTCACCATGTTGGCCAGGCTGGTCTCAAGCTCCTGACCTCAAGTGATCTGCCTGCCTCAGCCTCCCAAAATGCTGGGATTACAGGCATGAGCCACTGCTCCCGGCCCATTATCTCGATTCTACAAATGGGGAAACTGAGGTCCAGAGAAGTCCAAGAATATAGTGACTCAATGAGCAGGGCAAGGCCCACACCAGGCACTCACCCCTCTGGCTCAGGGTGGGAGCAGATGTAATATGCTGGGTGCCCCTGTGCCCCTACCCCAAGATATGTTCTGCATGAAACTGAAACTCTTCAGCCTAGGTACACCACTGCGTGCCAGGGAACCCCATGCCAGACTTCATGGAACATGGCAAGGAACCGACCCTCAGCCTCTTCGGGCACTCCCGCCACTGGCATGGGAGGAGCTATAGCAGCAAGAAGTGCCTGGAGCTGCGCAGGGAGAGCTTGCTCCTCATCCTCAGGTGGGCCAGGGCTGGCTCCCACACAGGGCATAGCACCTTTGACTTTGCCATCTGCCCTCTTCTGCATCCTCACGGCCACCCTGCCCCTGTTGAGACCATCCCCATCCCCACTATTCAGAGGAGGAAACTGAGCTTGAGAGTGGCAGGAGCCTTGCCAAAGGTCATACTGGGAGAATTCAGCAGAGGCAAGATTGGAAAGCAGGCTAGCTGGCCCAACTCCAAGTCTTTAGTCCTGCCCTGCCTTATTTTTAGGCCCGAGTCCCCATCTCAACTCCTGCAGTCTCCCTGGCAGGACTAAAGAGGGTGTGCCTTCCCTAAGGTCACCCCGCCGAGCAGCAGGCAGGCAGGCGGGCTCCCAGCCCCACCTTGTCCCCCAACTACTCGTTGTTTGGACTTTTTTTTTTTTAAGAGACAAGGTCTTACTCTGTCGCCCAAGCTGGAGTGTAATGGCATGATCCTAGCTCACTGCAGCCTCAAACCTCTGAGTTCAAATGATCTTCCTGCCTCAGTCTCCTGAGTAGCTAGGACTACAGGTGTGCACCACCACATGTGGCTAATTTTTAATTTTTTTTTTTTACAGACAGGGTCTTGCTATGCTGCCCAGGCTGGCCTTGAACTCCTGGCTTCAAGCAATCCTCCCACCTTGGCCTCTCAATATATTAGGATTACAGGTGTGAGGTTGGCCTGGACTTTATTCATAAATATATGTTTCCAGATCTGCCTTTCCCACTGGACCCTTGAGGGCCTGGCCCAGAGATGGCATCTCTCAGTATTTACTGGTTGAACTGGAAAATAACATGTTTATTGAATATTTATAATGAGCCAAGGATACGCTAAGGGTTTTATATACATGAGTTCATTTAATCCTCACAATGACCATGTAAATACTATTACCTCCATTTTATAGACACAGAAAGCAAGACTTAGAGAAGATAAGAGCTGGTTGCCTAGCACATAGTTGATGCTTCTGATTCTTATTCTGAGCTGACTGACTAAATGGATGGATAAATTAAGAAGGGAGAGGTGGGAGTGAGGTGGTCAAGGTTAAGGTGCCAACCTCACCTCTCATCTGGGTTCAGTCGTGCCCACGACCATGCCCACCATCTTGTCCCTGGCTCCCAACCACCTGATGGGCCACAGTCCTGGGGAGCTGGCCACCCTGTGGGGTGTGCTGAAATCCTCTAAGATGAATAAAGAGAAACCTTTCCTGCCAAGTAGCTGACAAGAGTTGCTCTGCCTGAGAATTGAGACTGCAGACTCCATGGAGAGGGTTCACCTCCAAACCCTTAACAACTACCAAAATATTACAGGAAAAAATTAGCCCAGCTGCTTTCTCAGAAGCCCTAGGGAAATAAAGGAAACTCATTCTTTATTGCAGCAAGAATGATTTCGGTTAGACTGCAGAAGGAATTGACAGAGAAAGAGAACAAACCAGAGGGGGAATTCCTTATCAGAGTCAGGAAATGATACGTGTGGGCCCTGTAGGCAGCTTCATAGGGTGAGCTTTGGAAAAGGAGGGAGGCTGAGTGAGTAGGAACCACGGTTCCCATAGGTCCTGCACAGGGGAACCATTGTCTAATGGAGAAGTCATGTCATATCTCCCGGCCAACAGCCAAATGAAAAGGCCACATGGAAAGGAGAGAGGGAGGGCACCCTGAGACAAGGAGCTCATGTGGTCACATGGGAGGTCTTCCTGGAGGGACAGGGGTGAGAGGAGTGTGAAGGTGTCCCAGGGAAGGAGAGGGAAGTCACGTTTATCAAACCCCTGCTGTATGCCAGGACCACGCTAAGCACTTTACATCTGGTGTCACATTTCATCCATTCATTCAACAAATATTTACTGAATGTGCCAGGCCCTGTGCTAGGGCCTGAGGAGAGAGCTGTGAACAAGGCAGCTCCAGTCCCCTCCCCTCTTGGAACTCAGAAGTGGAGGAGACAATCAACAGATGTGTGACACCATGGGTGAGACTTGCTTTGAAGAGAAGCAAAGACAGGAAGGGGCTAGAACGTCTTGGCAATCAGGGGTCAGGGCTGCGTAAAAGAATTTATTTTTTTATTTTTTTATTTTTTAGGTGAAAGAAGGCCTCTCCGCAGAGGTGACATTTAGCAGTGACCTGAATAAAGTGAGGGAACTGTGAGTGCAAAGGTCCCGAGGAGAGAGTCTGCCTGGGGGCCGGTGTGGCTGGAAGACAGTGAGCGAGGGGAGATGAACTTAGAGCTGTTCAGGAAGGATGTGCTCACACTGGTGGGCCTTGTCCGCTACAGGAAGGATATTTGGTTTTATTATCAATGTGATGGGAAACCACTGGAAGGTTTCTGAGCAGGAGAGTAATACGATTTATTTGTTTATTTATTTATTATTATTTTTTTGAGACGGAGTCTCGCTCTGTCACCAGGCTGGAATGCAGTGGCACGATCTCGGCTCACTGCAAACTCTGCCTCCCAGGTTCAAGCAATTCTCTCTCCCAAGTAGCTGGGACTACAGACGTGCGCCACCACATCCGGCTAATTTTTGTATTTTTGGTAGAGAAGGGTTTCACCATTTTGGACAGGCTGGTCTTGAACTCCTGGCCTCAAGTGATCCACCCACCTCGGCCTCCCAAAGTGCTGGGATTTCAGGTGTGAGCCACTGCACATGGCCAAAGTTAGTATCCTTTATTTTATTCTATTTCATTTTGAGATGGAGTTTCACTCTTGTTGCCCAGGCTGGAGTGCAATGGTGCAACCTCAGCTCACCAGGACATCCACCTCCCAGGTTCAAGCGATTCTCCTGCCTCAGCCTCCTGAGTAGCTGGGATTACAGGCATGCGCCACCATGCCCAGCTAATTTTTTTGTATTTTTAGTAGATACAGGGTTTCTCCATGTTGGTCAGGCTTGTCTTGAACTCCTGACCTCAGGTGATCTGCCCACCTTGGCCTCCCAAAGTGCTGGGATTACAGGCGTGAGCCACCGCGCCCGGCCTAGGCCTCTATTTCTGTAAGATTGTCGGTCCTTTTAATCAATTTCCTGGAATTCTTTCTAAATAAGTGAGCTGTTCCCTTGTCTGTGATTAGAGTTGCAAATATTTCCCCCAGTTTGTCATTTGTCTTATGCGTTGATTTATAGTGTTTTTCCAGGCAGAAGTTTTTGATTTTTATATAGTTGACTTTATCAATCTTTTTTTACACCTTTTTGATTTTTGAGTCATGGTTAAACTTTCTCCACTATGAGATTATACATTCTCCCATGTTTTCCTCTAGCGCCTTTATGGTTTTATTTTGATTTTTCTAAAATTTAAATATTTTATCCCTTGGGAGCTCGTCCTGGTGCTCAGTGTGGGGCATGGATCTAGGATCTAATTTTTTTTTCTTAGTTGGCGACCTAGGTGTCCCAACACCATTTATTAAAGAGCCCATTTTCCACTTTGAGAGGACACCTTTATCAAATACTAAATTCTCGCGTGCAATTAGGTCTATTTCTGGAATTTCTATTCTAGTCCACTGGTCTGTTTGTCTCTTCCTGAACCAAACCAAGTGGTTTTAATTATTATTTTTTGTTTTGTTTTGTTTTGAGACTGAGTCTCGCTCTGTCACCAGGCGGGAGTGCAGTGGTTTGATCTCGGCTCACTGCAACCTCTGCCTCCCAGGTTCAAGCAATCCTCCTGCCTCAGCCTCCCAAGTAGCTGGGATTATAGGCACCCACCATCACGTCTGGCTAATTTTTATATTTTTAGTAGAGAAGGGGTTTCACCATGTTGGCCAGGCTTGTCTCGAACTCCTGATCTCAAGTGATCCACTCGCCTCAGCCTCCCAAAGTGCAGGGATTACAGGCGTGAGCCACCATGCCCAGCCTTAATTATTTATTTTTATTTTATTTTATTTTTTTGAGATGGAATCTTGTTTCATTGTCTAGGAGGCTGGAGTGCAGTGGCATGATCTCGGCTCACTGCAACCTCTGCCTCCTGGGTTCAAGTGATTCTCCTGCCTCAACCTCCTGAGTAGCTGGGACTATAGGCGCCTGCCACCAGGCCAGGCTAATTTGGCTAATTTTTGTATTTTTTTTTTTTTTAAGATGGAGTCTCATTCTGTTGGCCAGGCTGGAGTGCAGTGGCACGATCTTGGGTCACTGCAACCTCCAATTCCCGGGTTCAAGCAGTTCTCTGCCTCCGTCCGCCAAGTAGCTGGGACTATAGGCATGCACCACCACACCCAGGTAATTTTTGTATCTTTAGTAGAGACAGGGTTTCACCACGTTGGCCAGGCTGGTCTTGAACTCCTGACCTCAGGTGATCCTCCTGCCTCGGCCTCCCAAAGTGCTGGGATTACAGGCGTGAGCCACCATGCCCGGCTCTTAATTTTTGTATTTTTAGTAGAGATGGGGTTTCACCATGTTGGCCAGTCTGGTCTCGAACTCCTGACTGCAAGTGATCCACTCGCCTTGGCCTCCGAAAGTGCTGGGATTACAGGCTTGAGCCACCCCGTCCAGCCCCAAGTTGTTTTAATTTTTGAGGTTTTAAATATTGTTATCTAACAGTAGTCAGTGAGTGTTGCCTGTTCTTTTCTTTTTTTTTTTTTTTTTTTTTTTTTTTCAGAATTTTTCTGGCATTCTTTTTCTTTCTCTCTCTTCTGTCCTTTTTTTTGTTTGTTTTTGGGGGTGGGGAACCTCAGGAGACCTCATGGGATTTATGCTCTTGCAGGAAAAAGAAAATCAATAGTTACATGTCATTTGGTAGTGAGTGGCTAAGAAAAAAATAAAGCAGGTAAAAGAGCAGAAGGAAACTAAGGGGTAATATTTAGATGGGCAGCCAGGGAAGGCCCCTGGATGAGGGGGAGATACCTGAGTGATGGAAGGGAGACCACGTGGCTACCTGGGGGAAGACACGCCTGCCAGGACCAACGGCAAATGCAGAGGCCTGAGGCAGGAGCGCGCCTGGCATATGCTGAGAAACAGCAAGGCGGCCAGTGCAGCTGGAAGGGAGTGATCAGAGCGGAGAGTGGGAGGCAGTGAGGTAGATCACGCAGAGCCTTGTAGGTCACAGCAAGGACACTGGCTTTTCCTCTGACACCAGGAGCCATGGGGGGGCGAGGGGGTTGAGCAGAAGAGTGACACGTTCTGACCTCCGTTTTAACAGGATTACTCAGGCTACTGTGTGGAGCGCAGACTGCAGGGGTGAGGGCAGCGGCAGGGAGGGCAATCGTATTTGGGATGGGTGAATAAATTGTAACTTGGTTTCCTTGTCCATTTTCCCCCACCAAACTGTGAGCTTTGTAAGGACAGGCCCTGAGCTTATTCAGCTCTATGAGCCGAGTGCCAGGCCCAGAGTGGGCGCGGATAAACACTGTGTGAGGAAGAAGGGTGGGAAGACAGAGGAGGAGACAGGAGGCAGGAGAGGCAGAGCCCCCTGGGAAATGGCTCTGCAAAGGCCACGGAAAGAAGAGGAAGCAGACGTGATGACAGAGCCTGTTCCCCAGCAGGAGCCAAGGCCAGGAAGGGCTGAAGCTGGGGAGCTGGGCCCCCAACCCAATGCCTGCCCAACCCCGGATCTGTGGCCCCCATCAACAATCAGGTTATGTGCAGTTTATGCTGGAGTTCTGCCAACAAAGGGACCCTGGCCGGGGGGTGGGGTGGGGATCTGTTCCTCAAGGTGAAGGTGCACAGGTGAGGTGCCTGGCAGACAGGAGAGCAGCTTTCCTGAATCCTTGCACACAGAGGCCCTGAGAAAGGATAATTCGCCCCTTTACAGATGGTAAGTTGAGGCTCCATGAAAGAAACAGACCCAAGTGATACAGCAAATAGGTGGCCCGGCCTAGTTTCAGGGGCTTGGCCTCTCCAAAACACCTCCTTGGCCACTATCTAATTTGGTCAGGGTCCCCCTGCAGTTTTAGGGAGTGACTAAATACAGAAGGAAGGGATGACTCCTGTTATTCAGCCAGCTCTTAGCTGCTGCCAAAGCACAGCTGGTGAGTCCTCACTGTGGGCGGGACCCAGCTTGGGGAACAAAAGCCACAGGACACTTCAGGACCTCATGAGGCTTAGAAAAGAATTGGCCTGGAAGTAGGGCACATAGACAAGAGGCACCAAGCTGAGGGGCAGAGGAAAGAGGTCAGGCTTTGAAGTTAGGCCTGGCTTTGCCACTATCTTGCTGTGTTATCTTAGGTAACTAGCACCTCAGTTTGTGCATCTGTAAAATGGGAACGGCAAGTCCTGCTTTATAGGGCTGGCATGGGGGTTGAAAGGGGCAACAGAAGTCCACTGTTACCTGAAAGTGCTTCCTTCTTAGCTTCCCCACTCCCAGACTGGGGACCTCCTATCCCTGTCTTCAGCAGATGCTGGCTGGCTGCTCCTGAGCAAACAGGAAATGGGCTGTGATGGCATCTCAAGTCCCAGGCCTACCAATGGATGCAGGCTGTGGGGGAGTCTGGCCAGTGCTGATACCGAGGGCCTCTTTCAGGGTTAGGTGAGCCTGCGCATGCCCTCAGGACAGTTGAGCAGGTCTTGGCTCTGCACCAACTACCTCAGGCAAGGTAATCACTCTCTCTGGGCCTCAGCTCCAGGGAATCTCTTGGGCAATGGTTGGGGGTGGGCAGGAATTAGAGGTCTTCTAATTGCAAACGGAGTGGGCTGCTTCAAGAGTAGTGAGCTCCCTGCCTCTGGAGGTATGTAAGCAGGGACTGGACAAGCACTAGGTAGAGATTCACTCACTCATTAATTCAATAAACTCCTATTGAGATTCCATTTTGGGCCAGGGCCTGTGGCCATCATTGTCATTAGGAGATATAGTGACAAGGCATCTTTACTCTTCTGTAACTACATTTTTTTTTTTTTTGAGATGGAGTTTCCCTCTTGTCGCCCAGGCTGAAGTGCAATGGCGCGATCTCGGCTCACTGCAACCTCCACCTCCCAGGTTCAAGTGATTCTCCTGCCTCAGCCTCCCAAGTAGCTGGGATTACAGGCATGCGCCACCATGCCCAGCTAGTTTTGTATTTTTAGTAGAGACGGAGTTTCTCCATGTTGGTCAGGCTAGTCTCAAACTCCCGACCTCAGGTAATCCGCCTGCCTCGGCCTCCCAAAGTGCTGGGATTAGAGGTGTAAACCACAGCACTCTGCCTTTTTTTTTTTTTTTTGAGACAAGAGTCTCACTCTGTCGCCCAGGCTGGAGAGCAGTGGCACAATCGCAGCTCACTGCAACCTCTGCCTCCCAGGTTCAAGCGATTCTCCCTCCCTCAGCCTCCCGAGTAGCTGGGATTACAGGCGCCCACCACCACGACTGGCTAATTTTTGTATTTTTTTAGTAAAGATGGGGTTTTGCCATGTTGGCCAGGCTGGTCTTGAACTCCTGACCTCAGGTGATC